>NC_067127.1:28015910-28228009 GCF_021347895.1 Acanthochromis polyacanthus
GTCTTCTGGATTGATGGAATTGCAGTGACAACATATTTGAGCAAACTGTGGATTTCAGTTAAGGAACAGCATTTTCAGCGCAGAAAAATCATGAAGGCTGCTTAAACGTGAAGTTCCTGTTGATACACAAATTTCTTCTTCAAATGACTTGAATGTGATAAATATGGAGGTAAATGATGTTAATGTTTTCTGGATTGAAGATGCAAGGGACAACATATTTGAGCAATCTGTAGGAACAGGATAAGTTCAAAAAATCATGACTGCTGAAACGTGAAGTTCTGTTGACACAAATTTCTTCAGAATGACTAAATGTGATAAATATGGAGGCAAATGATGTTAATGTCTTCTGGATTGAAGATGCAGGGACAACATATTTGAGCAAATCTCTGTGAGGAACAGCATTTTAAGAGCAAAAATCGTGAATTCTACAATAACGTGAGCTTCATGTTGAACACAAATTTCTTCTTCAAATGACTAAATGTGATAAATATGTAGGCAAATGATGTTTAAGTCTTCTGGATTTAAGATTGAGGGACAACATATTTGAGCAAACTGTGCAGGAACAGCATTTTAAGCAGAAAATCATGAAAGTGCTAAACGTGAAGTTCCTGATGACACACAAATTTCTTCTTCAGAATGACTTGAATGTGTAAATATGAAGCAAATGATGTTTAAGGTCGCCTGGATGGAAGGAATTGCATAGACAACATATTTGAGCAACTGCGAATCTCTGCTGAGGAACAGCATTTTAAGAGCAGAAAAATCGTGAATTCTGCATAAACATTAGCTTCATGTTGACACACAAATTACTTCCTCAGAATGATTCTAAATGTGATAAATATGTAGGCAAATGATGTTTAATGTCTTCTGGATTGAATGATTTGCAGGGAGAACATATTTGAGCAATCTGTGCAGGAACAGGATTTTAAGCCCAGAAAAATCATGAAGGTGCTGAAACGTCAAGTTCCTGCTGTCACACAAATTTGTTCTTCAGAATGACTTGAAATGTGATAAATATGAATGCAAATGATGTTTAATGTCTTCTGGATTGATGGAATTGCAGTGACAACATATTTGAGCAACTGTGGATTTCAGTTAAGGAACAGCATTTTCAGCGCAGAAAAATCATGAAGGCTGCTTAAACGTGAAGTTCCTGTTGATACACAAATTTCTTCTTCAGAATGACTTGAATGTGTTAAATATAAAGGCAAATGATGTTTAATGTTTTCTGGATTGAATGATTTGCAGGGGACAACATATTTGAGCAATCTCTGCAGGAACAGGATTTTAAGCCCAGAAAAATCATAAAGGTGCTGAAACGTGAAGTTGCTGCTGTCACACAAATTTCTTCTTCAAATGACTTGAAATGTGATAAATATGTAGGCAAATGATGTTTAATGTGTTCTGTATGGAAGGAATTGAAGGGACGACATACTTGGGCAAATGTGTATTTCAGAACAGGATTACCATTTAAGCTCAGAAAATCATGACAGACTGCATAAACGTGAAGTTCTTTTTGACACACAAATTTCTTCTTCAAATGACTTGAAATGTGATAAATATGGAGGTAAATGATGTATATGTCTTCTGGGTGGAAGGAAATGCAGGGACAACATATTTGAGCAAAATGTGTAGGAACAGCATAAACGTTCAAAAAAATCATGACTGCTGCAATAACGTGAAGTTCATGTTGAAACACAAATTTATTCTTCAGAATGATTCTAAATGTGATAAATATGTAGGCAAATGATGTTTAATGTCTTCTGGATTGAATGATTTGCAGGGACAACATATTTGAGCAACTGTGAATCTCTGCTGAGAAACAGCATTTTAAGAGCAGAAAAATCTTTAATTCTGCATAAACATTAGCTTCATGTTGACACACAAATTACTTCCTCAGAATGATTCTAAATGTGATAAATATGTAGGCAAATGATGTTTAATGTCTTCTGGATTGAATGATTTGCAGGGACAACATATTTGAGCAATCTGTGCAGGAACAGGATTTTAAGCCCAGAAAAATCATGAAGGTGCTGAAACGTCAAGTTCCTGCTGTCACACAAATTTGTTCTTCAGAATGACTTGAAATGTGATAAATATGAATGCAAATGATGTTTAATGTCTTCTGGACTGATGGAATTTTAGTGACGACATACTTGAGCAAAATGTGTGTCACAATTGTGATCAAATGTGGATCAGTATCACAATTTTAAGCGCAGAAATATCATGAAGACTGCATACACGTGAAGTTCATGTTGACACCCCACGTTCCTTCATCAGAAGGAAGAAATTGCATTAACAAAATATTTGAGTGAACTGTGCAAGGAACAGGATTTTTAAGCGTAGAAAGACCATTAACGTCAAAGTCGTGTTGACACACAAATTTCTTTTTCAGAATGACTTGAAATGTGATAAATATGAAGGCAAATGTGTTTAATGTCTTCTGGATTGATGGAATTGCAGTGACAACATATTTGAGCAAACTGTGGATTTCAGTTAAGGAACAGCATTTTCAGCTCAGAAAAATCATGAAGGCTGCTTAAACGTGAAGTTCCTGTTGATACACAAATTTCTTCTTCAGAATGACTTGAATGTGTTAAATATAAAGGCAAATGATGTTTAATGTTTCTGGATTGAATGATTTGCAAGGGACAACATATTTGAGCAATCTCTGTAGGAACAGGATTTTAAGCCAGAAAAATCATGAAGGTGCTGAAACGTCAAGTTCCTGCTGTCACACAAATTTGTTCTTCAGAATGACTTGAAATGTGATAAATATGTAGGCAAATGATGTTTATGTCTTCTGGATTGAATGATTTGCAGGGACAACATATTTGAGCAACTGTGAATCTCTGCTGAGGAACAGCATTTTAAGAGCAGAAAAATCGTGAATTCTACATAAACATTAGCTTCATGTTGACACACAAATTTCTTCTTCAAAATGACTTGAAATGTGATAAATATGGAGGTAAATGATGTTTAAGGTGTTCTGGATTTAAGGAATTGAAGGGACAACATATTTGAGCAAACTGTGCAGGAACAGGATTTTAAGCCCAGAAAAATCATGAAAGTGCTAAAACGTGAAGTTCCTGATGACACACAACTTTCTTCTTCAGAATGACTTGAATGTGTTAAATATGAAGGCAAATGATGTTTAAGGTCGCCTGGATGGAAGGAATTGCATAGACAACATATTTGAGCAACTGCGAATCTCTGCTGAGGAACAGCATTTTAAGAGCAGAAAAATCGTGAATTCTGCATAACATTAGCTCATGTTGACACACAAATTAACTTCCTCAAAATGATTCTAAATGTGATAAATATGTAGGGAAATGCATGTTTAATGTCTTACTGGATTGAATGATTTGCAGGACAACATATTGAGCAATTCTGTGCAGGAACAGGATTTTAAGCCCAGAAAATCATTGAAGGTGCTGAAACGTCAAGTTCCTGCTGGTCACACAAAATTTGTTCTTCAGAATGACTTGAAATGTGATAAATATGAATGCAAATGATGTTTAATGTCTTCTGGACTGATGGAATTTTAGTGACGACATACTTGAGCAAAATGTGTGTCACAATTGTGATCAAATGTGGATCAGTATCACAATTTTAGCGCAGAAATATCATGAAGACTGCATACACGTGAAGTTCATTTGACACCCCACGTTCCTTCATCAGAAGGAAGAAACTTGCCATTAACAAACATATTTGAGTGAACTGTGCAAGGAACAGGATTTTTAAGCGTAGAAAGGACCATTAACGTCAAAGTCGTGTTGACGACACAAAATTCTTGTTCAGAATGCTTGAAATGTGATGAATATGTAGGCAAATGATGTTTAATGTGTTCTGTATGGAAGGAAATTGAAGGGACGACAATACTTGGGCAAATGGTGTATTTCAAGAACAGGATACCATTTTAAGCTCAGAAAAATCATGCAGACTGCATAAACGTGAAGTTCTTTTTGGACACGACAAATTTCTTTTTCAGAATGACTTGAAATGTGATAAATTATGAAGGAAAATGATGTTTAATGTCTTCTGGATTGATGGAATTGCAGTGACAACATATTTGAGCAAACTGTGGATTTCAGTTAAGGAACAGCATTTTCAGCGCAGAAAATCATGAAGGCTGCTTAAACGTGAAGTTCCTGTTGATACACAAATTTCTTCTTCAGAATGACTTGAATGTGTTAAATATAAAGGCAAAATGATGTTTAATGTTTTCTGGATTGAATGATTTGCAAGGGACAACATATTTGAGCAATCCTCTGCAGGAACAAGGATTTTAAGCCCAGAAAAATCATAAAGGCGCTGAAACGTGAAGTTGCTGCTAGTCACAGCAATCTTCACAATTTCTTACTTCAAAATGACTTGAAATGTGATAAATATGGAGGTAAAATGATGTATAATGTCTTCTGGGTGGAAGGAAATGCAGGGACAACATATTTGAGCAAAAATGTGTAGAACAGCATAACGTTCAAAAAATCCTGACTGCTGCAATCACGTGAAGTTCATGTTGAAACACAAATTTATTCTTCAGAATGATTCTAAATGTGATAAATATGTAGGCAATGATGTTTAATGTTTTCTGGATTGAATGATTTGCAGGGACAAATATTTGAGCAATCTCTGTAGGAACAGGATTTAAGCCCAGAAAAATATGAAGGTGCTGAAACGTCAAGTTCCTGCTGTCACACAAATTGTTCTTCAGAAGACTTGAAATGTGATAAATATGAATGCAAATGATGTTTAATGTCTTCTGGACTGATGGAATTTTAGTGATGACATACTTGAGCAAAATGTGTGTCACAATTGTGATCCAATGTGGATCCAGTATCACATATTTTAAGCGCAGAAATATCATGAAGACTGCATACACGTGAAGTTCATGTTGACACACAAATTTCTCTTCAAAATGACTTGAAAATGTGATAAATATGGAGGTAAATGATGTTTAAGGTGTTCTGGATTAGGAATTGAAGGCCAACATATTTGAGCAAACTGTGCAGGAACAGGATTTTAAGCCCAGAAAAATCATGAAAGTGCTAAAACGTGAAGTTCCTATGACACACAACTTCTTCTTCAGAATGACTTGAATGTGTTCAAATATGAAGGCAACAAATGATGTTTAAGGTCGCCTGGATGGAAGGAATTGCATAGACAACATATTTGGCAACTGCGAATCTCTGCTGGGGAACAGCATTTTAAGAGCAGAAAAATCGTGAATTCTGCATAAACCATTAGCTTCATGTTGACACACAAATTACTTCCTTCAAAATGATTCTAAATGTGATAAATATGTAGGGAAATGATGTTTAATGTCTTCTGGATTGAATGATTTGCAGGACAACATATTTGAGCAATCTGTGCAGGAACAGGATTTTAAGCCCAGAAAAATCATGAAGGTGCTGAAACCGTCAAGTTCCTGCTGTCACACAATTTGTTCTTCAGAATGACTTGAAATGTGATAAATATGAATGCAAATGATGTTTAATGTCTTCTGGACTGATGGAATTTTTAGTGACGACATACTTGAGCAAAATGTGTGTCACAATTGTGATCAAATGTGGATCAGTATCACAATTTTAAGCGCAGAAATATCATGAAGACTGCATACACGTGAAAGTCATGTTGACACCCCCACGTTCCTTCATCAGAAGGAAAGAATTGCAATTAACAAACATATTTGAGTGAACTGTGCAAGGAACAGGATTTTTTAAGCGTAGAAAGACCATTAACGTCAAAAGTCGTTTGACACAAATTTCTTGTTCAAATGCTTTGAAATGTGAATGAATATGTAGGCAAATGATGTTTAATGTGTTCTGTATGGAAGGAATTGAAGGGACGACATACTTGGGCAAAATGTGTATTTCAGAACAGGATTACCATTTTAAAGCTCAGAAAAATCATGACAGACTGCATAAACGTGAAGTTCTTTTTGACACACAAATTTCTTTTTCAGAATGACTTGAAATGTGATAAATATGAAGGAAAATGATGTTTATGTCTTCTGGATTGATGGAATTGCAGTGACAACATATTTGAGCAAACTGTGGATTTCAGTTTAAGGAACAGCATTTTCAGCGCAGAAAATCATGAAGGCTGCTTAAACGTGAAGTTCCTAGTTGATACACAAATTTCTTCTTCAGAATGACTTGAATGTGTTAAATATAAAGGCAAATGATGTTTAATGTTTTTCTGGATTGAATGATTTGCAAGGGACAACATATTTGAGCAATCTCTGCAGAACAGGATTTTAAAGCCCAGAAAAATCATAAAGGCGCTGAAACGTGAAGTTGCTGTGTCAAGTCAATCACAAATTCTTCTTCAAAATGACTTGAAATGTGATAAATATGGAGGTAATGATGTATAATGTCTTCTGGGTGAGAGGAAATGCAGGACAACATATTTTGAGCAAAATGTGTAGGAACAGCATAAACGTTCAAAAAAATATGACTGCTGCAAAACGTGAAGTTCATGTTGAAACACAAATTTATTCTTCAGAATGATTCTAAATGGTGATAATATGTAGGCAAATGATGTTTAATGTTTTTCTGGATGAATGATTTGCAGGGACACAATATTTGAGCAATCTCTGTAGGAACAGGATTTTAAGCCCAGAAAATCATGAAGTGCTGAAACGTCAAGTTCCTGCTGTCCACACAAATTTGTTCTTCAGAATGACTTGAAATGTGATATATGAATGCAAATGATGTTTAATGTCTTCTGGACTGATGGAATTTTAGTGATGACATACTTGAGCAAAATGTGTGTCACAATTGTGATCAAATGTGGATCAGTATCACAATTTTAAGCGCAGAAATATCATGAAGACTGCATACACGTGAGTTCATGTTGACACCCACGTTCCTTCATCAGAAGGAAGAAATTGCATTAACAAACATATTTGAGTGAACTGTGCAAGGAACAGGATTTTTAAGCGTAGAAAGACCATTAACGTCAAAGTCGTGTTGACACAACAAATTTCTTGTTCAGAATGGCTTGAAATGTGATGAATATGTAGGCAAATGATGTTTAATGTGTTCTGTATGGAAGGAATTGAAGGGACGACATACTTGGGCAAAATGTGTATTTCAGAACAGGATTACCATTTTAAGCTCAGAAAATCATGACAGACTGCATAAACGTGAAGTTGTTTTTGACACACAAAATTTCTTTTTCAGAATGACTTGAAATGTGATAAATATGAAGGCAAATGATGTTTAATGTCTTCTGGATTGATGGAATTGCAGTGACAACATATTTGAGCAAACTGTGGATTTCAGTTAAGGAACAGCATTTTCAGCACAGAAAAATCATGAAGGCTGCTTAAACGTGAAGTTCCTGTTGATACACAAATTTCTTCTTCAGAATGACTTGAATGTGTTAAATATAAAGGCAAATGAGTTTAATGTTTTCTGGATTGAATGATTTGCAAGGGACAACATATTTGAGCAATCTCTGCAGGAACAGGATTTTAAGCCAGAAAAATCATAAAGGCGCTGAAACGTGAAGTTGCTGCTGTCACACAAATTTCTTCTTCAAAATGACTTGAAATGTGATAAATATGGAGGTAAATGATGTATAATGTCTTCTGGGTGGAAGGAAATGCAGGGACAACATATTTGAGCAAAATGTGTAGGAACAGCATAAACGTTCAAAAAATCATGACTGCTGCAATAACGTGAAGTTCATGTTGAAACACAAATTTATTCTTCAGAATGATTCTAAATGTGATAAATATGTAGGCAAATGATGTTTAATGTCTTCTGGATTGAATGATTTGCAGGGACAACATATTTGAGCAACTGTGAATCTCTGCTGAGGAACAGCATTTTAAGAGCAGAAAAATCGTGAATTCTACATAAACATTAGCTTCATGTTGACACACAAATTTCTTCTTCAAAATGACTTGAAATGTGATAAATATGGAGGTAAATGATGTTTAAGGTGTTCTGGATTTAAGGAATTGAAGGGACAACATATTTGAGCAAACTGTGCAGGAACAGGATTTTAAGCCCAGAAAAATCATGAAAGTGCTAAAACGTGAAGTTCCTGATGACACACAACTTTCTTCTTCAGAATGACTTGAATGTGTTAAATATGAAGGCAAATGATGTTTAAGGTCGCCTGGATGGAAGGAATTGCATAGACAACATATTTGAGCAACTGCGAATCTCTGCTGAGGAACAGCATTTTAAGAGCAGAAAAATCGTGAATTCTGCATAAACATTAGCTTCATGTTGACACACAAATTACTTCCTCAAAATGATTCTAAATGTGATAAATATGTAGGCAAATGATGTTTAATGTCTTCTGGATTGAATGATTTGCAGGGACAACATATTTGAGCAATCTGTGCAGGAACAGGATTTAAGCCCAGAAAAATCATGAAGGTGCTGAAACGTCAAGTTCCTGCTGTCACACAAATTTGTTCTTCAGAATGACTTGAAATGTGATAAATATGAATGCAAATGATGTTTAATGTCTTCTGGACTGATGGAATTTTAGTGATGACATACTTGAGCAAAATGTGTGTCACAATTGTGATCAAATGTGGATCAGTATCACAATTTTAAGCGCAGAAATATCATGAAGACTGCATACACGTGAAGTTCATGTTGACACACAAATTTCTTCTTCAAAATGACTTGAAATGTGATAAATATGGAGGTAAATGATGTTTAAGGTGTTCTGGATTTAAGGAATTGAAGGGCCAACATATTTGAGCAAACTGTGCAGGAACAGGATTTTAAGCCCAGAAAAATCATGAAAGTGCTAAAACGTGAAGTTCCTGATGACACACAACTTTCTTCTTCAGAATGACTTGAATGTGTTAAATATGAAGGCAAATGATGTTTAATGTTTTCTGGATTGAATGATTTGCAGGGACAACATATTTGAGCAATCTCTGTAGGAACAGGATTTTAAGCCCAGAAAATCATGAAGATGCTGAAACGTCAAGTTCCTGCTGTCACACAAATTTGTTCTTCAGAATGACTTGAAATGTGATAAATATGAATGCAAATGATGTTTAATGTCTTCTGGACTGATGGAATTTTAGTGATGACATACTTGAGCAAAATGTGTGTCACAATTGTGATCAAATGTGGATCAGTATCACAATTTTAAGCGCAGAAATATCATGAAGACTGCATACACGTGAAGTTCATGTTGACACACAAATTTCTTCTTCAAAATGACTTGAAATGTGATAAATATGGAGGTAAATGATGTTTAAGGTGTTCTGGATTTAAGGAATTGAAGGGCCAACATATTTGAGCAAACTGTGCAGGAACAGGATTTTAAGCCCAGAAAATCATGAAAGTGCTAAAACGTGAAGTTCCTGATGACACACAACTTCTTCTTCAGAATGACTTGAATGTGTTAAATATGAAGGCAAATGATGTTTAAGGTCGCCTGGATGGAAGGAATTGCATAGACAACATATTTGAGCAACTGCGAATCTCTGCTGAGGAACAGCATTTTAAGAGCAGAAAAATCGTGAATTCTGCATAAACATTAGCTTCATGTTGACACACAAATTACTTCCTCAAAATGATTCTAAATGTGATAAATATGTAGGGAAATGATGTTTAATGTCTTCTGGATTGAATGATTTGCAGGGACAACATATTTGAGCAATCTGTGCAGGAACAGGATTTTAAGCCCAGAAAAATCATGAAGGTGCTGAAACGTCAAGTTCCTGCTGTCACACAAATTTGTTCTTCAGAAT
This sequence comes from Acanthochromis polyacanthus, assembly GCF_021347895.1. Taxonomy (NCBI): domain Eukaryota; kingdom Metazoa; phylum Chordata; class Actinopteri; family Pomacentridae; genus Acanthochromis; species Acanthochromis polyacanthus. Next base: position 28,025,650 of record NC_067127.1, read on the forward strand.
GACTTGAAATGTGATAAATATGAATGCAAATGATGTTTAATGTCTTCTGGGACTGATGGAATTTTAGTGACGACATACTTGAGCAAAATGTGTGTCACAATTGTGATCAAATGTGGATCAGTATCACAATTTTAAGCGCAGAAATATCATGAAGACTGCATACACGTGAAGTTCATGTTGACACCCCACGTTCCTTCATCAGAAGGAAGAAATTGCATTAACAAACATATTTGAGTGAACTGTGCAAGGAACAGGATTTTTAAGCGTAGAAAGACCATTAACGTCAAAGTCGTGTTGACACACAAATTTCTTGTTCAGAATGGCTTGAAATGTGATGAATATGTAGGCAAATGATGTTTAATGTGTTCTGTATGGAAGGAATTGAAGGGACGACATACTTGGGCAAAATGTGTATTTCAGAACAGGATTACCATTTTAAGCTCAGAAAAATCATGACAGACTGCATAAACGTGAAGTTCTTTTTGACACACAAATTTCTTTTTCAGAATGACTTGAAATGTGATAAATATGAAGGAAAATGATGTTTAATGTCTTCTGGATTGATGGAATTGCAGTGACAACATATTTGAGCAAACTGTGGATTTCAGTTAAGGAACAGCATTTTCAGCGCAGAAAAATCATGAAGGCTGCTTAAACGTGAAGTTCCTGTTGATACACAAATTTCTTCTTCAGAATGACTTGAATGTGTTAAATATAAAGGCAAATGATGTTTAATGTTTTCTGGATTGAATGATTTGCAAGGGACAACATATTTGAGCAATCTCTGCAGGAACAGGATTTTAAGCCCAGAAAAATCATAAAGGCGCTGAAACGTGAAGTTGCTGCTGTCACACAAATTTCTTCTTCAAAATGACTTGAAATGTGATAAATATGGAGGTAAATGATGTATAATGTCTTCTGGGTGGAAGGAAATGCAGGGACAACATATTTGAGCAAAATGTGTAGGAACAGCATAAACGTTCAAAAAAATCATGACTGCTGCAATAACGTGAAGTTCATGTTGAAACACAAATTTATTCTTCAGAATGATTCTAAATGTGATAAATATGTAGGCAAATGATGTTTAATGTTTTCTGGATTGAATGATTTGCAGGGACAACATATTTGAGCAATCTCTGTAGGAACAGGATTTTAAGCCCAGAAAAATCATGAAGGTGCTGAAACGTCAAGTTCCTGCTGTCACACAAATTTGTTCTTCAGAATGACTTGAAATGTGATAAATATGAATGCAAATGATGTTTAATGTCTTCTGGACTGATGGAATTTTAGTGACGACATACTTGAGCAAAATGTGTGTCACAATTGTGATCAAATGTGGATCAGTATCACAATTTTAAGCGCAGAAATATCATGAAGACTGCATACACGTGAAGTTCATGTTGACACCCCACGTTCCTTCATCAGAAGGAAGAAATTGCATTAACAAACATATTTGAGTGAACTGTGCAAGGAACAGGATTTTTAAGCGTAGAAAGACCATTAACGTCAAAGTCGTGTTGACACACAAATTTCTTGTTCAGAATGGCTTGAAATGTGATGAATATGTAGGCAAATGATGTTTAATGTGTTCTGTATGGAAGGAATTGAAGGGACGACATACTTGGGCAAAATGTGTATTTCAGAACAGGATTACCATTTTAAGCTCAGAAAAATCATGACAGACTGCATAAACGTGAAGTTCTTTTTGACACACAAATTTCTTTTTCAGAATGACTTGAAATGTGATAAATATGAAGGCAAATGATGTTTAATGTCTTCTGGATTGATGGAATTGCAGTGACAACATATTTGAGCAAACTGTGGATTTCAGTTAAGGAACAGCATTTTCAGCGCAGAAAAATCATGAAGGCTGCTTAAACGTGAAGTTCCTGTTGATACACAAATTTCTTCTTCAGAATGACTTGAATGTGTTAAATATAAAGGCAAATGATGTTTAATGTTTTCTGGATTGAATGATTTGCAAGGGACAACATATTTGAGCAATCTCTGCAGGAACAGGATTTTAAGCCCAGAAAAATCATAAAGGCGCTGAAACGTGAAGTTGCTGCTGTCACGCAAATTTCTTCTTCAAAATGACTTGAAATGTGATAAATATGGAGGTAAATGATTTATAATGTCTTCTGGGTGGAAGGAAATGCAGGGACAACATATTTGAGCAAAATGTGTAGGAACAGCATAAACGTTCAAAAAAATCATGACTGCTGCAATAACGTGAAGTTCATGTTGAAACACAAATTTATTCTTCAGAATGATTCTAAATGTGATAAATATGTAGGCAAATGATGTTTAATGTCTTCTGGATTGAATGATTTGCAGGGACAACATATTTGAGCAACTGTGAATCTCTGCTGAGGAACAGCATTTTAAGAGCAGAAAAATCGTGAATTCTACATAAACATTAGCTTCATGTTGACACACAAATTTCTTCTTCAAAATGACTTGAAATGTGATAAATATGGAGGTAAATGATGTTTAAGGTGTTCTGGATTTAAGGAATTGAAGGGACAACATATTTGAGCAAACTGTGCAGGAACAGGATTTTAAGCCCAGAAAAATCATGAAAGTGCTAAAACGTGAAGTTCCTGATGACACACAACTTTCTTCTTCAGAATGACTTGAATGTGTTAAATATGAAGGCAAATGATGTTTAAGGTCGCCTGGATGGAAGGAATTGCATAGACAACATATTTGAGCAACTGCGAATCTCTGCTGAGGAACAGCATTTTAAGAGCAGAAAAATCGTGAATTCTGCATAAACATTAGCTTCATGTTGACACACAAATTACTTCCTCAGAATGATTCTAAATGTGATAAATATGTAGGCAAATGATGTTTAATGTCTTCTGGATTGAATGATTTGCAGGGACAACATATTTGAGCAATCTGTGCAGGAACAGGATTTTAAGCCCAGAAAAATCATGAAGGTGCTGAAACGTCAAGTTCCTGCTGTCACACAAATTTGTTCTTCAGAATGACTTGAAATGTGATAAATATGAATGCAAATGATGTTTAATGTCTTCTGGACTGATGGAATTTTAGTGACGACATACTTGAGCAAAATGTGTGTCACAATTGTGATCAAATGTGGATCAGTATCACAATTTTAAGCGCAGAAATATCATGAAGACTGCATACACGTGAAGTTCATGTTGACACCCCACGTTCCATCATCAGAAGGAAGAAATTGCATTAACAACATATTTGAGTGAACTGTGCAAGGAACAGGATTTTTAAGCGTAGAAAGACCATTAACGTCAAAGTCGTGTTGACACACAAATTTCTTGTTCAGAATGGCTTGAAATGTGATGAATATGTAGGCAAATGATGTTTAATGTGTTCTGTATGGAAGGAATTGAAGGGACGACATACTTGGGCAAAATGTGGATTTCAGTTAAGGAACAGCATTTTCCGCGCAGAAAAATCATGAAGGCTGCTTAAACGTGAAGTTCCTTTTGTTACACAAATTTCTTCTTCAGAATGACTTGAATGTGTTAAATATAAAGGCAAATGATGTTTAATGTTTTCTGGATTGAATGATTTGCAAGGGACAACATATTTGAGCAATCTCTGCAGGAACAGGATTTTAAGCCCAGAAAAATCATAAAGTTGCTGAAACGTGAAGTTGCTGCTGTCACACAAATTTGTTCTTCAGAATGACTTGAAATGTGATAAATATGGAGGTAAATGATGTTTAATGTCTTCTGGGTGGAAGGAAATGCAGGGACAACGTATTTGAGCAAAATGTGTAGGAACAGCATAAACGTTCAAAAAAATCATGACTGCTGCAATAACGTGAAGTTCATGTTGAAACACAAATTTATTCTTCTGAATGATTCTAAATGTGATAAATATGTAGGCAAATGATGTTTAATGTCTTCTGGATTGAATGATTTGCAGGGACAACATATTTGAGCAACTGTGAATCTCTGCTGAGGAACAGCATTTTAAGAGCAGAAAAATCGTGAATTCTACATAAACATTAGCTTCATGTTGACACACAAATTACTTCCTCAGAATGATTCTAAATGTGATAAATATGTAGGCAAATGATGTTTAATGTCTTCTGGATTGAATGATTTGCAGGGACAACATGTCTGAGCAATCTGTGCAGGAACAGGATTTTAAGCCCAGAAAAATCATGAAGGTGCTGAAACGTCAAGTTCCTGCTGTCACACAAATTTGTTCTTCAGAATGACTTTCAATGTGATAAATATGAATGCAAATGATGTTTAATGTCTTCTGGACTGATGGAATTTTAGTGACGACATACTTGAGCAAAATGTGTGTCACAATTGTGATCAAATGTGGATCAGTATCACAATTTTAAGCGCAGAAATATCATGAAGACTGCATACACGTGAAGTTCATGTTGACACCCCACGTTCCTTCATCAGAAGGAAGAAATTGCATCAACAACATATTTGAGTGAACTGTGCAAGGAACAGGATTTTTAAGCGTAGAAAGACCATGAAGGTGCATTAACGTCAAAGTCGTGCTGACACACAAATTTCTTGTTCAGAATGGCTTGAAATGTGTGTCTCAGCTCAGGACCACCAAAGCAAAGACAAATCAGGAAGGCTACATTGACGTGAAGTTCATGTTGACACACAAGTTTCTTCTTCAGAATGACTTGAAATGTGGTGTAACTACCATTGTTGTTACCTTTTGTTTCAATGCATTTTTTGAGATGAGGAAATCACCAGTGCATCCTTCTACTTAAATGTCTTACTTTAATGATATGATATCATTATAGCATGAACTTATTTCTTTTTCCATAAATTTCACCTGAAAGCTAAATATCCCTAACTTTTTGTGAGTAGTGTATGTCTATGGATCCCTGTCTCACTTATCCAACGTCCGACCAATCAACACTCGCTCCATTGATCATGTAACACAGACCCCGGAAGATTAAAAAAAAGATGTCCAGCAACAGGAACGATGCTTCGGTGAGTGGAGTTTACTTTATCTGCCATTTGTGTTTGTGAGATTCAGCAATAGATATTACGAGACATACCCGTTCACCAACTGCATTTGTTGAACAATATCTACAATTTTAATGACGCGACGTTCGTGCAAATTGCGTTAGTCGCGTTAGGGAGTAAGGCGAACAAGCATGCTTTACTTACTGTACGCGAACCCGAGACAGCGAGGATGATGACTGACAGTACATTAAGCTATAATAGTGTTACCATGATGGAAGCAACGCATGTCTGCCATAAGTTAGTCATGACACCTGTTGAAAAACCTCTACCAGCAACAAACATACAGAGGAAGCGTGCTTTGCTCAAAGTATGGTCACACTAATTAAGGTCCAGTAACATGTAGCCATTTATCTTCATGCTTTTGGTTTGTAATATAATTATTTTCTTGTTTTGTCTGATGGCAGGGGACCGGCGGTCATGTAGATGACATTTTGAGGTCAGCTAGTCACTTAATACAGCTACTCAACCCATCTGATAGAGAAAGCGGAAATCAGAACTTGAGGTTTAGTATTAAACTTTGATTCATCCATATTTTACCTACGCATTGCAGATATATTTATGACATTTTCTTGGATAACATCTTGCAGAGAACAGAAACAGACAGAAAACAGACCATCTCTCCAGATGGAAATGACCAGGTGAGGCGAAGTTTGGTATTGTGAATAAAGCCTTATTGCATGTACAGAGTTTGACATGCTGTTGATCTGCAAAAACAAACAAAAAAAAGGCTTTTACTTCTGCAATTCGTACATTTCCTAATAATATTGCAGTAAGTAATTGCAGTAAGTAATTGCATATTGCAGTTAGTAAACCCTGGAAGGGGAAGGGGAATCCAGCTCTACTTCTTCCAGAAAGAATCCTCCGTAGTTGCAGCCAGGACAGGGAATGGCGTCCAACAAGGCAGAATCAATGCAGAGTGGGCTAGTGACTGGTGGATCTCCTTGGCAAACAAAAACCACAAAGGGAACTGGTGCCAGGCAGGCAACGAGGAATCCAGCCAGGTCCAGTAGCCAAAGCAAACGAGAGGCAGCTTCTGAACACACGGAAAACACAAGGTTACTAAGTAAGTTAGGTAAATGGCACAGACAGTTTTGGCTTGCAGCACTAACTGAAAGGTAGAGGACAGTCCTGCATCAGATGACAAGCGGCGCTGGTCTTTATACTGAAGCCGGAGTTGGTAATCAGCTGGCTCCCACCTGCACCCAATCTGCTGATTGGTAACCAGCCCCAACTGCCATCAGCCACTGCAAGGAGCACACCTGGAGGAAAGAGAAAACACAGGACCGGAGGAGGAGAGAGCATTGCCACAACTCACAGCAGCTGTGGTCGTGACACTTTGTTCTGGACTAGTTTTAGACTTGTTCTGAACAAGTTTTACACTTGTTCTGGACTGGTTTTGGACTTGTTCTGGACTAGTTTTACATTTTGTTCTGGACCGGTTTTACACTTTGTTATTGACTAGTTTTAGACTTACACACGTGTCAGAGAGAAACTCCGCTAACAGCTCTCATGTAACATAAGAAGATCTTCACCAGACCAGAAAACACACGGAGACCAGTAGTTTACTTGCAAGGGTAACAGGACAGTGCCAGCTACAAAGGACTGTTCCCATACATGGTTTATTTATACAGAAGCAGGTGTGGGTACATGGCTGCACAAGATAAGAAGTAACTCAAGTTACACAAACATTTGAGGAGCTGAGAGAGAGGAAAAGTACTAAGGTATGGAAGCTAGGAAAGCGAGAAATGTGTGCAGGTATTTTATAAAAATTATCAGGTAAAAACACTATGTACAGACAGTTAATGCCCTCGGGCTTGATTATGATAAATGTATTTACAAGTTTCATTCCCTCCTGTTTATCATGATCAAGAAGTGTGAAGATCAGTTAACAACGTCTTGTAAAAACATTTTCTGTTGTCACGTCATTAAACTACACTTCAACATCACCATTCTCATCATTAGAGTCATGTTGTGATTCTTCCATTGCGAGTGCAGCATAGGCAACAACAGACGTGGTTATCATTTTAGAAATCATGGATCTCAAACATGGTAAAATGCAGGTAGCAAAAATGCAAAATAGTAACAAAATACATACACTTATAACTACAAATCTCTTAATAGTCTGAAAAATACTACCAGATGTAAGCCAAGAGGAAAAATCCCAGCCTGAAAGAATACCTTTGTCTTGGTTACTCAAAATGTCTTTTTTGATCTTGTCCAATTTTTGTCTGATTAAGGTGTTGTTCGCCAGTCTAGCCTTTTTTAACCCTTGCCTCAGGTTAAATTTGGTCCAGCTCTCCGTTTAAAGGGTTAGATTCTATCTGCCTATTAGTATTTCACCTAACAGGTTTCAGCAGAATAAATTAAGCTGGAATCGAGAGACACTCGCCCAGGTTCTAACTGCCTTGCATCCGAATGTCTCACCCCTCTTATCTGATAAATGCTATCCCACCAAGCAGCCTTTCTAAGTAGTAGAATTGATCTATCATTCACATTCGTTATCGGACAGCTTCTCTCTAAGGACTTGCATGCACTTGGTGCTATTCCTGGGTTCGTTTTAGAGGTTTGGAAAGAACTAACCTCAGGGGTAATGTTTAAACACTCTCACTTTGGACTAAGTAACCTTTAAGAACCATTGGATTGAATGCACACAATCAACTTAACTTTTTACCACTATGCAGATTTTCAGTGGTTTATAATAATTTCATTAGGCTTCTCTTTAAATGCAATAAAGCGTTTTATTAAGCAAGTTTAGCAAGGGCACAGCATCAATTCATGATTAAAACAATTAATTATTTCTGATTAAAAATGATACTAAAGTAACTAAATTGAGCGTACCTGACAATCTTCTCTAATTATTGAATTTAGGAGAGAGAGCGAACAGCGTGGCCACTACCGTATCACTCGGTCTTGACTTGCGTCTGGGAAAAGCCCTCAGTTGTCCAGAGGACTCGGTACGATGTCTTCTTTGTGGACAAAAGGATCTTATCCCTCGGCAGGGGGGAGCGGAGGAGTCCTGTAAGCCAATCGTGGTCTGGCAGTTATCTCTGGAATTGGCTGGAACGTTAGTGCTTACGCCCCAGCTGTCTTCTCTGTGGTATGGTGGTGATGGAAAAACCCTCGTCTGTTCAGGCTGTAGTGGGTCACTGGGTCTCCCAGCCCCAGGGAGGGGAACAGCCCGGTGCTGTTGCCTCCTTTGCCTCTTCGGGTGTAGTCGGTTCTTCCCTCTATTGGTTTCTTCTGGATAACTGCAGAACCTCTTAGGACTCTTCGTTTGGCAGAGTGTGGTCTTCGCTTGTTGAACAAAGTCAGAAAAAGACTTTGCTTCCAACGATGTCCTCAGCGATCTCTGGAGCCTAAGTCCCGCGTAGTCTTCCCGTCTCTAGGGCAATAGAGGAAGTTGAAGATTCTTCAGAACTCGGGCCAAGTTCCCTTTGCAGCTCTTCTTAGCAGCTCCGGCGAACATCTCCCATATAATGTCTCTGCTCTCCCATTCTTATACTCTCTCCAAACACACAAAACTGGCTAGGTACGCCCTCTGACACCGTCTAACTTATGCAATCAGCTTGTCATCACATACAGCAGTAATACAGAAGTCATGTTGTTACAGCAAATACACAGTGTCCACATTCTGTTTAACACACACACATTTCAGCCCACCCTTTTGGGTTTTTCCCAAACTTCCCCTTTTTTCCGAGGAGGCTGCAATGTCATTGTGGCTGCCGAGTCATGGTGATTGTTGTTTTCTGCACTTCTGCTTTCTTAAGGCCTGGACACACAAAGCCTATGAAGGCCTGTACGCACACACAGAGCCTAAACAAGGATTACTTTACACAGAATCACTTCTTAAATCATTCCTCTCAATCTGAACATAATAAATCATCTGAATCATTACTCTTAATCAAATCAACACTTCAAAAATGTATATATATTCCAGCAAGCATAATCATATGGTTAACTTATAATGTTTCTTCTTAAGATCTTTGTCTGCTTCAAAACCTTTGTTACCTTAGGGCCATAATGAGCCTGAGTCCTCTCTGAGACCTCAACATCTGCATCTTACTTGACACCCCCTTCTTGAAGTCACAGATAGCGACTCCAAGCAATCAGGGAAAGAGGTCACCATCGTCCTCCGGTGCAGTGAGATCCAGCAGGTCTCCAAGCTGCATCTGGGTGTCAGTGGTGGTGACAACTTCTTCAACGATGTAGAGCTCTCCAGGCGACTGCTCCCAGCTGTCGATCACTTGTAATTCTGATAAATCAGGTATTACAGGTCGTTGGACGCCCTGCACCACTGCTACTGTAGGCGTCACTGATCGTTGGATACCCTGCACAGCAGCCAATTTGGGCATCGCGAGTTGCTCGATGGCGCGCTCGATTTCCACTAGCACGTCTGGGACCATCATAGTAGGCTGCGTGTCTTGGCACCCCAATATTTCAGGGGTTGGCTGTATCTCCGATATCTCAGGCGGCTCGTCCGTTAGAGGTGTCGGAGGCTGTGAGGGTATGGGTGACAGAACCGGAGGTAGTTGACATTCTGCTTCCATCACTGGGAGTGGCATCTCCAGTATTTCACTGAGTTCCTGGCTGTAGTTCCACTGGACCTCTGTTTCTTGTGGTGGAGGTTCAGTCTGCGTGCCTTGGGACCGTCCAACCGTCTTTTTCGGCGGAGTAGGGGGCCTCTCAACTACTGGCATCGCTGATTCGATCGGAGTTATAGGTAACTCGGGTAATTTCCATGGTTTCCCTATGGCGACACATCTTCCGTCTGCAACATGGGTTCTCCAGTTGGAAGTTTCCAGAATCTAACATAGACTGGGAGGTAATACCCAGTCGGACTTTCTTGACACCATTCTTCAGGCTTTGCTTGATATGCGACCATCGAGCTGCCCATCGGCATGGCCGTAGTTTGTATGCTTATGTGGTGTCCCAGGACAGCCCGGTCTCACGGGGATTCGTGAAACTGTCACGTCAGTTTTTGTTTCGGTTTCGTGCGCACCAACACGATGTCGTCATGTTTTTCGTGCCGCTCACCACGAGCGAAACCCGCTGTGGTAATCACATCTGAAAGTGGTTTATACCGGCGGATTCATGACAATCTAAGCTGTCCATCGGCGTTCGCGGCTGCCGCTGCGGCCGCCGGACATTCTTTAAATTCCTATGCAAATTCGGCGGATTCATGACGATTTAAGCTGTCCATCGGCGTTTGCGGCCGCCGCCGCGGCCGCCATTGCGGCCGCCAGACATCCGGCCGCAGGAGCAGCCGCGGCAGCGGCTGCAAACGCCGATGGACAGCTTAGATCGTCATGAATCCGCCGAATTTGCATAGGAACTTAAAGAATGTCCGGCGGCCGCAGCGGCGGCCGCAGCGGCCACCGCAAATGCCGATGGACAGCTTAGATCGTCATGAATCCGCCGGTATAAACCACTTTCAGATGTGATTACCACAGCGGGTTTCGCTCGTGGTGAGCGGCACAAAAAACATGACGACATCGTGTTGGTGCGCACGAAACCGAAACAAAAACTGACGTGACAGTTTCACGAATCCCCGTGAGACCGTGTTGCCCAGGACAACACTAGGGAGGTACGCCTCAGGTTTCTTACAAAAAATGCCTTGTGCTGTGGTAACAGGGAAGGCTTCCTTGTAACAGGTCTCACACCAAAAGGTAGGTGAGACATCCCAGAGGCATTTCTTTTCTTCAATTGTACCCCCACATTTAACACAGGCTGCACTCATCTGGAATTTAAGCAGACATAGAAACTCTTGATTTCATTTAATATGTATATAAATATTCATAGCGTAGCAAGCTAACGAGCAAAACAGGGCATGGTGTTGCTTCTTATTCAGCCCTGTCATCTCTTTGGGCACGCCTTTGTGCCATTCTGCTTCTCCAAGGGGATTGCAGGACCACTGGTGGTGTGCGTCCTGGACTTTTTGCTTCTCCTTCTTTCCGAGGAAAGAGGGCTCCGTACAACATGAACCAAACCACTCCAACTACTCCTCTATCTATCAGTAGCCAATACATTACTGCCATAATGCCCCAGCCTACGCCCCAAAGAGTAATGGCGCCTAGCTTGAGCAGCCAACGCCCTCTTCCTCTTTCCTGCAGCGCCATTGCTAGTGTGACTAGATATGCTAACAGCAGCACCACTAGCAACCCTTCGTAGGCGACGCTGATCAGGGGGCTGTAGAACAGGGCGGCGAAATCCAATATCGCCCAGGAGATTACACCTGCTCCTTTAAGCAGGCCGACTCTGGTGGTGTCAATCCTGGCACGTCCCTGGATGTAGGTCATAAACAGGGACAGGGTGTTCAGGCCACACCGTCGGTAGACGTTGACTAGGGCTTCTTTAGCTAGCCCCAGGATCAGGGTGGTCCAGGGCCCATGCCCCGGTGCAGCAGTGGATGATCCAGGTGACTTCAATAGCCCAAAACTCCATGCATTCTTTGAAGCTGGCTTTGTCGCAAAGCAAAGTGAAGTCACTTACATTATATCGGGTGCTGTTGGTATCAGGGGTAGCAGACATGGTTCCTCTTTTCTTGTTGTAGGGTGCGGTCACTTCTCAATCTGTCCTTGGTTTAGCTGTGGCCGGTTCAAGCTCAGCAAGTAAAATGGCTGAGGCGCGTCCGTGTTCCTCCTCTTATACTGTAGTCCACGCCTCCTTCCGGAGGAGGGACTGCTTAGCCTCCTCCTTCGCGCCTGCGTGGTCGTTCTTCTGGCAGGAAATGAAGGCAGCTCCAATTCCTCCCTTGATGACTGCGTGAATTACAACCATTATGATGATTATTACCAAAATCATCAGCAAATATGGCCATAACCAGGTGAACAAACTCTTGATCCACCCTCCTACCACCGAAGCTCCTTCTTCGATGGTCTCAACCACAGTTTCTAAGGCTGTCTCGAACGTTCCTTGCACCGTCAGGGTGGCTCTCTCCCACCAGGTACATTCATGCTCCTTTCTTCCCTGACCACAATGCATCCAATGTTCTTCTGGTGAATGGCAGGTCCCGTTGTTGTAGATTCTGTTGGGGCCCAACCACTCGAACCCTTTGGTTTCTTTACCTTCACAAAGGCTCTTTCTGAAGGCGTGACCTTCCGCTATGGCGACAGTTGGATCCGCTACATGTGGAATGATCTTTCCGTTCACCTCTTTTCTGTTCATCATCTGATGACCCAGAATAGCTTTAGCACATCCCACTCCCTCAGGAATGTCTCTTCTCCATTTTCCACTCTTCTTAACCCATTTCACCTCCAACCCATAGGTCGCGTAGTCTTCTCCATAGTGGCTTTGGCAGTGGTCTTCCCATCCTGGAACCCCCTGGCAATGTTGTCGGGCTAGGCCGATGGTGCACGTCGTGTTGGCTCTGTCACACACCATGCTCCATGGCCTTGGACTCACGTAGGGTTCAGGTTTACTCCATACACCGGGCCAAATATCTCTCTCCTTGGAATAGACTGTAGCCAAATATTGGTACTTTACCCAGTAGTTGCTGGTCTGGCTTAGGCATGGAACCACCCACTCAAGGACCTCTTGCTTCTGCAGGCCCCACCAGGTAGAGGATTCACTCCTGGTGTGTCCTTCACTCCAGGCTTGTAGAATACCTTTCACTGTCTCGTTGGCCGTCAGTCCGCTGCAGTTGTAGGTCCACGTACCGTAGTATCTGTTCCATTCTTGCCATAATGGGCATCTGGGCGAGGCACCGTTACTCACATACTCTTCTCCTTCCAGTGCTTCAACTACTTTCTTCACCACACACTGGTCAATCTTCTGGAAATCCCCTCTTGGGACCCCCATCAGCTCCGGTGGCGTAGGAAGCTTCTGCACATACATATCAGTTTGTGTTGGTCCTACCAGGCCCTGGCCAGTTCTTGCATAACCTTTCTGGAATGCTCCTCTGAAGTGCTTCACTGGAACTATCCATAACCAGGGCAAGGTGTTATTGAGCCAATCCTCATGATGGGTCCGTGGTTCAGCTCCATACATGCCTTTAGTTACGTAGAACATCAGGTGTGTAGCTGGTGTTATTACCAGATAATTCTGCGTTTTACAGTCTGCGAGCATGTTCCAGTAACATGGGTTTAAGGCTAAGAACTTATTCATTACACAGACCTTAATTATGTCCCATTGGTATCCGCGACGGTGGCTACTTCTTGGTCTGAAGTTCGGATCTACTAACTGTATAGTAGCTTTCTGGGTAGTTGTACTCACCCCAGGTGCTGGTGTAAGGGTGGCTGAAACTGAACCTGTTTCAGCAACGATGGTGGTTGGACCTTGGGTTACATTTCTTGAGGCTTCGGTTACCGTTGGAGGTGGCTGTGCTGTTGGAGGCGGTGGGATATCACATGTGAAGTTGTAGTATCCCCAAAACATCCCATCTGACGGGAGGATTCTGGTACACGTCTCATTCTTGTGGTGTGCTGGATACACAACTTCAGATTTCCAGTAGCCTTTGGTCTTCTGTCCCGGCCATAGGACACATGCCTTCGTGCAGTACCATCTTGGTGTTTCTGAGTTTGGATGAACCCAGTTACACTGACCTGTCTTGATCCTGGTTCCATTCCTGATCCAGTACCGGATACCTATTTCTTCAGAGTAGGTCTGCCAGTCTTCCACCATCGTGGTCGCGTTGGTCAGTTTTTCTGCTTCAAGGATCTCTCTCCAGGTCTGCAAAGTGGTCTGGTTGTCGGTCGCGTTCGTTCCAATTTCTCCAACCCAGGCTAAGATGTCTGTGGTGAGGTTCTTGCTGTCATCTTTGCCTTGAATAGGGCCCAGCAGCTTCATCACTTCTGGTAGGGCCGTCTGGTTTGTATCATTCCCCCATGCCTGTAGCTTTGGTAGGAATAGGTTTCTGGACTGCGCTTCTCCGCAGGTCTGGTTAAACCTCTTCGTTGAGGTATAACTAATCTCTGTATAGGCTTCTGCCCATGGTTCTTCTCCAAGAACATACAGTATAGTTAGGACTGAGGCACATCCTACTATAACTGCTAAAACTCTAATCGCTAGACATATCCAAGTCTATTTACCGTTCCGTGGTCGTTGTCGTGTTTGTGAATGCCGTTCATCCATGTCGAATTCTTCATCTAGGCCCGTAAACTTTTTGCTTTTTGGGGACATTTTGCGTCCCCGTGTCTTCTTTTGGTGCGTCTGTAGATTCTTCTTCTGGTGGTTTGGGGAAGATAGCCTTCAGCTCTTCGTAGCGTTCCCTCTCTTCATCTCCACAAACTCTTCCTTCGAGTAACCTTGTGTAGATGGGAAGACGGTACTTATCAAGCCGTGGGTCCAGCCCTCGCCACACCCATCTCCATGACGTAATGATCAGCCGATCTGGCTTCGGTAGGGGCCCTTGAGCAATTCTTGTGTATTGATCAAAAGGTCTCAATTTCAACCCTCTCCGGGCTGCTTCGTAGGGGGAAAGTGCTGAGTAGTGGTACCGATGCTGGTACCATGCTCCGGTGTAGCGTGGTCCTGATTCTCGGCTTTGCAGCAACTCGGCATACAGTGGGTGGCCCTCTGGAGTTACGAGTTCTACCAACTTCGCCTTTCGTTCATGGTAGTACCACTCTCCTTTTCCCTCACACACTATAGGCCTTTCTACTGTCCTAGGAAACATTTGTCTCCCATCTCGATTCGTAGGGACTTTTTTCTCTTGGACGATCGTTCGTAGTGGGAGATTCCAGTTTTCTGGAATATACCTATTAGGGTCGTCCATGCGTTTCCTCAACTTCCTGTACATGTAGGGATTGGAAGCCCAAACCACCAATCCCCCTACACTGATCTCAACATATTCTCTCTGCCATGGGTCGGCATAGTTGGGTCCCCAAGTAAGCTTGATGCTCGTCCTTCCCCAGGGAAAATAGGCTACATTCAGGATCCAGGGGCCTGCGACCGGACAGGTTGGCACTGGCTGGTTCTTCCATTTACCCCTCGATTCTTCGTACCTTTTTTGCCTTTGCTGGAGGTCTTTCCCTTCTACTATGCACTCGGTACATAATTCTATTGACCCGGTTTGGTCAATATCTGGATCTCTAGAGTACTCGTAGTTGGTACAAAAATAATTTAGTGTGCCACACCCGTTGTTGATGTATTCAAAATCTCTGTCAGGGCGATCTAAATATATTTTTCCATTAAACTCTTGTATACATGGTCGCCCCGTATACTTATCATCACACAGATATGGTCGACGTGGCATTTTTTACAAGGAGAGGCTTTATCTTACTGTCGGCTAGGATTGGAATCCCTCCTCCTTTTGTCGTTCCTTTGTCCTGAGTCTTTTCCCGATCCGCCTGCGGGCCGCTTCTTGGTGCAAGGTTTCAGGATCTGGACTGTTTTATCCTCAGGTCCTGTCTCCGGTGAGACAGTGAAGAGGGGCTTCAGTGCTCGTGCCAACTCCGCTTCTTCATCTCGAGTGACCCTTCCTTTGAGTAACTCTGTGTAGATAGGAGCAGGGTACTTGTCTATCACTGGGTCCAGCCCTCTCCACACCCATTTCCATGACGTCACGATCAACCGATCTGGCTTTGGCAATGGCCCTTCAGCAATTCGTGCGAACAAACCTGCATTCATTTGCACTCCTCTTCGGGCCTCCTCAAAAGGGGTGTCTTCTGGGTAGTCTTCTGCCTTTCCGCCATCCCTTCTGGCGTTTCTTCTGCCCGATTCTCGGATCTGCAATAGCTCAGCATATAGTGGCTGGCCCTCTGACGTCACCAGTTCCATTACCTTTGCTTTTCGGTCATGGTAGAACCAATTTCCTCGCCCAGGGTATATGAGAGGGTTTTCTACTGTTCTTGGAAGCAGGTATCCTCCATTCTGCCTTGGGTGGATCTCTATTTCTCGGGTGATTGTTCGCAGAGGAAGACTTCGGTTTTCGAGGAGATAACAGCAAGGATTCACCATCCGATATCTCATCTTCCTATACATATAAGGGCTGGAGGTCCAGATTACCCTCCTTCCTATACTGATCTCGCAGTACTCACCCTGCCATGGGTCAGCGTAGTTAGGCCCCCATGTCAGTTTGACCTCTGTCGACCCCCACGAGAAGCAGGCCACATTTAGGATCCAAGGAGACGACTTTGGACAGGGGGGCACCGCTTTCCATATCCAGTGCCTTCTTTGGTTCACATCGTCGAACCGTCTCTGTCTCATTTGAAGATCGATCCCTCTCACTACACGTGGCGCACGTATAGGAAATGGTCCAGATTTCCGCGTATCCGGGTCTCTGGTGTACTCAAAATTAGTGCAAAAATAGTTCACTGTCCCACATTCTCTATTAGTGTATTTGAAATCCCTTTCTGGGGAGTCTAAGTATATTTTACCATTACATTCCTGTATATATGGCCTTCCAGTGTGCAATTCTACATCCGTGTATGGTGCATACACTGGTTGATACGGCATTTTCACAACGACAGTTTGACCTTACTGTTGGCTGGGTTCAGGATTCTTCTTTCCTTTCCCAACCCTCTTGGTGAGGCCTTTGATTCTTGACCAAACACTCTCCTTCTCTTTCTCCCCCTTCTTGGTAGAATCTTCCTCAGGCTTCACTTTTCTCTGTACCTCGGACACGTCTGCCCCCAGCGAGTACACACCCACGAATGGCACAATGACCATGCGCACTCGTACTTTCACAGTCATCGTCTGATGCGGTCTTGTAGGCGTGGCTGCCCTTGACACCCAGGAGTTCACCAATTGGACACTTCCTTCTCGGCGCCAGTCTTCTGGTGTCACGGTGTACTCTGCAGACTTCTCTTTGGCTTTCATGCCCGAGTGGCCCCATGCATCGAGGCTTGTGACGCTGTAGTAGAGATTCGTGCCTCTGGCACCTTCTTCTCTTGGCACTGGTCCAGCGTCTACTAGGGGGATGGTTGAATCAGCATACACTTCTTCTACTAACCTATCCCAGGTAGTTAGCTCCCATGGTCCTTCCCAACCATGCGCTTGTGCCATCTCCCTGTGAGGGCCTGGAATCATTTCCATACCTGATGTATACTTAGGCCCATCTGGGTCACGATAGACCCTGAACACCAGAGGGACTTGTGTTGTCGCTAGTGGCGGAGACGTCATTTCTGCTGAAGCCGTGCTGTAAGGCCAGGACCTCTGGATGGTCTTCTTCCAGAGCGGTTGCTCCCGGGCCTCACCCTTGGTGGCTCCCTTTTCTTCATCCTGTATCGGTGGATACAGTGGCGGTGCTGATGGCTCTCCCTCACCCTCGGGGGTCCAGGCTGAGGTCGAGGTTTCTCTTTCGTCGCCCTCAATCTCCCCTGGTTCCAACGCTTGGAGAGGATCAACCATCTTCCTCACCTGCCATCCTTCGGCTTCACCAGTCTGCACCAGCTGTCCACATTTTCTCTGGAGGCTGCAGCTGCTGCAGTAGTAGAGCATGTCTCCATCCCACTGACAAGCACACTCCGTAGTCTCTGGTCTTACCCCGCGTAGATCCCATTGGGTGATGACGATCAGCCTGGGTAACTTATCTATTCTGCATAACCCACAAACATAGGCATCAGTTACCTTTACTGGCTTATGGTGCAGACTTTTCATCTCTCTTCGTTTTGGCTTAACCTTCGTAGGTTTCTCTTGCCCTGGTCCTTCCCATTGGACCGTGGTTGGCTCCCAGCAAACCACACAGTTGTTGTTTATCTTCTTCCATTCTAACATCTCTTTTTCTTCTGACAGGAGTCCCTTTTTAGCGTAGTCCAATTTCTTCAGGGCTCTGCCTGCCCAGAGTCCCGTAGTACTTCTCCGCATAGTAACCACCCCTTTAACGTTGGCTACTCCGATGAAGGGTGGTAAGCCTTGTGTGCTCGTAGCCATGGTTTTTTGATTCCTGGTTTTCTCTAGTCTGGAACTGGCTTAAGCTGCTCCACTCCTTGGATTCCTCCTTTCTTTAGCAAAACTGTGTTGCTGTCCAAAACTTCTTTTATTATGTCAGGCTTCTCGTATTTGGCTTTCACCGCTGTGCCTGTGGGTGCGTCTCTGGCCTTCACCCACACTCGCTGTCTGACTTGGAATGGCACTTTAGGGCTTGGTGCTGCCATCTTATCCTCAGAGCCCCGCCCTATTTCCTCTGACACAAAGGGGCATTGATTCAGCTCCTCGGAAGGGGAAGGCCTATCAGCTCGATGTCTGTCGTTCAGGGCCTTTCCTATTTCTAGGGTTTTGGTGCTCCATTCTTTGGAATTTGCATTCTTGCCTATCCAGTTCTTTACCAGCCCAATGGCTCGCTCGACCACTCCATTTGCTTGTGGCGTGTATGGAGGTGAATAAATCCTCATCACCCCATACTGTTGGCACCATGCATCCACCTTTGCATTCTTGAAGTGTGTTCCATTATCTGTTCTCAATTCTTTTGGCACCCCAAGTATGCCACAGGTCTGTTCCAACATGCTAACTACACTGTTGCCGTTAGCTTTCTTCACTGGTTTAGTAACCACATAGCCTGACATTGAATCAACCAGCACTAAAAGGTATTTCTCACCTCTTTTCCCTGTAACCCCTGTCAAGTAAGATGCAGATGTTGAGGTCTCAGAGAGGACTCAGGCTCATTATGGCCCTAAGGTAACAAAGGTTTTGAAGTAGACAAATAAAGATCTTAAGAAGAAACATTATAAGTCAACCATATGATTATGCTTGCTGAAATATATACAGTATATACATTTTTGAAGTGTTGATTTGATTAAAGTAATGATTCAGATGATTTATTATGTTCAGATTGAGAGGAATGATTTAAGAAGTGATTCTTCATCTGAGCCAGATGAAACTGATCAGTTAGCTAGACTGCAAGATTGTCTTAAGGACATTAAAACCTGGATGACTTTTAACTTCCTACTGCTAAATTCAGACAAAACTGAAGTCATTGTATTTGGCCCCAAACATCTTAGAAACTCGCTTTCAAAGCAAATAGTTTCTCTGGATGGCATCACATTGGCCTCCAGTACTACTGTGAGGAATCTTGGAGTTATTTTTGACCAGGACATGTCCTTTAACTCACACATAAAGCAAGTCTGTAGGACTTCCTTTTTTCACCTGCGTAATATTGTAAAAATCAGGAACATTCTGTCTCAGAGTGATGCAGAAAAATTAGTTCATGCTTTTGTTACTTCCAGGCTTGACTATTGCAATTCCTTATTATCGGGTTGTCCAAATAGCTCTCTCAAACATCTACAGTTGATCCAAAACGCTGCTGCGAGAGTACTGACAGGAGTTAGCAAAAGAGATCATATTTCCCCTGTACTTGCTTCTCTTCACTGGCTTCCTGTTAAATCCAGAATAGAATTTAAAATCCTTCTTCTGACATATAAAGCTCTTAATAACCAATCTCCATCATATCTTAAAGATCTGATAGTACCTTATTATCCTAGTAGAACTCTTCGCTCTCAAGCTGCAGGCTTACTTGTTGTTCCTAGAATTTCTAAAAGTAGAATGGGAGGCAGAGCCTTCAGTTATCAGGCGCCTCTCCTGTGGAACCTGCTCCCAGTTTGGGTTCAGGAGGCAGACACCCTCTCTATTTTTAAGACCAGGCTTAAAACGTTCCTTTTTGACAAATCTTATAGTCGGGGCTGACTGGGTGACCCACAGGGGTTCGGCTTGTGTCTTCATTTGCACAGCTGACTCCCTCTTGGACGTCCCTTCGTTCTGCCTCTAGTCATGCTGCTATAGGCCGATAGGCTGCTGGGGGACTTTTCTTGACGCACTGAGCCCTTCTCTATCTACCTTTACATTTAATATGTATACCGTTATTGCAGTACATTCACTCTGTTTCCCCCTGTGCTATTTCTCCGAGTGTCCCTGGTCCCAGAGCTGGATGCTTCAGATCTGCGGTTGATGTTCCACCAGCTGGTCCAGTCTCCACCATGTCCACTGTGGGATGCTGCTGCTGACCTTCCTCCAGCCCTCTGCTTCCAACTCCCTTTTTCCACCAGTCAACTCTGCATTGCCTTCACTATACTGTTATGCTAACTTACATACTGTTTGAATTTTACTGCTAGCTATATATGGAGTATGTTTAATGTCAGAGCCGTACATCATAAGAGTAAATTATGAGTCAGTTTTCAATGTTAGCTTATACTTTGTCTGTGTCACATATCCTGTCATGCATGTATCGAAATGTGTGTTGTGTTTTCCTTGCTTTCCCACCCCTCCCTCTTCTCCCATCCCTCCCCCTTGCCCTCTTCTGTCCTTCTCAACCCGCCCGGCCAGCAGGCAGATGGGTCCCCCCTATATAGAGCCGGGTTCTGCTCGAGGTTTCTTCCCTGTTAAAAGGGTGTTTTTCCTTGCCACTGTCGCCTTTGGGCTTGCTCTGGGGGGTCAGGCATTTGGGTTCTGTAAAGCGTCTTGAGACGAGTTGACTGTAATTGATGCTATATAAATAAAATTGAATTGAATTGAATTGAATTGAATTGAATTGAATTGAATTGAATTGAATTGAATTCTGTGTGAAGTAATCCTTGTTCAGGCTCTGTGTGTGCGTACAGGCCTCATAGGCTTGTGTGTCCAGGCCTTAAGAAAGCAGAAGTGCAGTAAACAACAGTCACCATGACTCGGCAGCCACAATGACATTGCAGCCTCTTCAGAAAAAAGGGAAGTTTGGGAAAAACCCAAGAGGGCTGGCTGAAATGTGTGTGTGTTAAACAGAATGTGGACACTGTGTATTTGCTGTAACAACATGACTTCTGTATTACTGCTGTATGTGATGACAAGTTGATTGCATAAGTTAGACGGAGTTAGAGGGCGTACCTAGCCAGTTTTGTGTGTCCGGAGAGAGTATAAGAATGGGAGAGCAGAGACATTACGAGGGAGTTGTTCGCCGGAGCCGCCAGAAGAGCTGCAAAGGGAACTTGGCCAGAGTTCTGAAGAATCTTCACCTTCCTCTTTTGCCCAAGAGACGGGAAGACGACGCGGGACTTAGGCTCCAGAGATCGCTGAGGACATCGTTGGAAGCAAAGTCTTTTTCTGACTTTGTTCAACAAGCGAAGACCACACTCTGCCAAACGGAGAGTCCTAAGAGGTTCTTCAGTTATCCAGAAGAAACCAATAGAGGGAAGATCCGACTACACCCGAAGAGGCAAAGGAGGCAACAGCACTGGGCTGTTCCCCTCCCCGGGGCTGGGAGACCCAGTGACCCACTACAGCCCGAACAGACGAGGGTTTTCCATCACCACCAGACCACAGAGAAGACAGCTGGGGCGTAAGCACTAACGTTCCAGCCGATTCCAGAGATAACTGCCAGACCACGATTGGCTTACAGGACTCCTCCGCTCCCCCCTGCCGAGGGATAAGATCCTTTTGTTCACAAAGAAGACATCGTACCGAGTCCTCTGGACAACTGAGTGCTTTTCCCAGACGCAAGACAAGACCGAGTGATACGGTAGTGGCCACGCTGTTCGCTCTCTCTCCTAAATTTAATAATTAGAGAAGATTGTCAGGTACGCTCAATTTATTTACTTTAGTCTCATTTTTAATCAGAAATAATTAATTGTTTTAATCATGAATTGATGCTGTGCTCTTGCTAAAATTGCTTAATAAAACGCTCTATTGCATTTAAAGAGAAGCCTAATGAAATTATTATAAACCACTGAAAATCTGCATAGTGGTAAAAAGTTAAGTTGATTGTGTGCATTCAATCCAATGGTTCTTAAAGGTTACTTAGTCCAAAGTGAGAGTGTTTAAACATTACCCCTGAGGTTAGTTCTTTCCAAACCTCTAAAACGAACCCAGGAATAGCACCAAGTGCATGCAAGTCCTTAGAGAGAAGCTGTCCGATAACGAATGTGAATGATAGATCAATTCTACTACTTAGAAAGGCTGCTTGGTGGGATTGTATTTATCAGATAAGAGGGGTGAGACATTCGGATGCAAGGCAGTTAGAACCTGGGCGAGTGTCTCTCGATTCCAGCTTAATTTATTCTGCTGAAACCTGTTAGGTGAAATACTAATAGGCAGATAGAATCTAACCCTTTAAACGGAGAGCTGGACCAACTTTAACCTGAGGCAAGGGTTAAAAAAAGGCTAGACTGGCGAACATGGCGTCCCTGGGTGGGCACGAGTGAAGAAAGAAGTGTCCAAAAGAAGATTCTGAGGGTCTGGCACCGACACCTAGAATCAACCGCCAGAACCTTTCAGTGGAAACTGGGGAAGAGAGGGCTAATCTCTTCTGACCGAGGGTCCACGCTACGGAGATCGGGGAAGGAGAAGACGAGACCTTCTGACTGAGGATCCACAGCACGGGTGATCAGCCGACGGGAGATTCGGGATCATCACGCCTGACGGGAGGTACAGTGAGAACCGCAGGCTAGAAGAAGTCGCAGTGACCTTGGGCCAGCGCATCCCAGAAAAAAGGCACCGCGGAGCAGCCAGACGAAGTCTGCACTCATCCCTGCTCAACGGTCCTACGAGAGGTTTTGAGAGAGCAGATGACTCAAGACGACAAAGACGATGGCTGAGAGCCAACAAGACAAAGATGTACTCGTCACTGATAAAGAAGAAGAAGCGACAGCCTCACAAGACGACGCAAAAGCCGGAGGGTCCGGTGAGCGAAGAGAAGAAGATCCATCCTCCGAAGCCCCAGTGCCGGGAGAGACAACGATCAACGAAGTGGTGAAGGACTCCACTTCAAAGAAGACTCACCCAGACTCCACTCCAGCCTTCCCGTACCAGATTGTCCTGGCAGGTAAAGGGTGGGACACCTGGGAAGAAGAAATAAAGAAGCATGTGCACAACTTTAACCAGAAGTTGACAAGGGAGCAACTGAAGGAACAAATTCAGAAGGGCCTCGACCAGGACGGGTGTTACGTTTCCCACGAAAAGAATGGAAAGTACTGGCTAACAGTACTGGAGGGAAAATCCAAGCCACCCAAAACGAAGCAAGAAGTGGGGGATTGGATAACCTGGTGGGGTAACTACCTGACAGAGTCAACGAGAAGTCTGCCGATGTCAAAAGTTGCCATGATATTGAGTCCTACTGCAGCATATGACGCTGTGGTAAAGATGCTTGCCAAAGAGACGGGAGTGGTTCCAGTTCTGATCTCCAACAAAGTGAGGGCAACAGCAGTGCAAAAGGACCAGCGAGATGTGCTGAAGCCTATACATGAGTATGCAGCATCAAGAAGTGAGATGACGGTTGAAGAGGACCGGCGAAGCGAGCAAACGCGCTCAGGGTCGGTGAATGACTCAGAAGAAGAAGACCCGGATGCAGAGGGACCTGAGTATGCCGGGCCGCCGGAGCCAACAGGGTTTGCCAACTTGGAGACTCTGCAGGCAGAGTTTGGTGGACCGAGTCGTCCGCACCCGACGCCCCGACCAAGCCTCGCAAGGGACTACTCAGCACTGTCCCCCACAACTCAAAGGGACATTTATGCTACTGATGAGCTCATCGCATCCAGAAAAAAGGTCCTCCAGTCCCTGAAGCAGTATACTGCCACCCACAAAGCCGCGAAGTACCCAGCTGATGAGGACCTTATTGAGGACGAGTCGATGAGCGACAGATCCGAGAGGACTCTCCCCACCTTACCACCGTTGCCCACAGATGGTAAGAAGTTCAGCAACCAGACGGGGGCTACAGCTTACTACATCGAGGGAGACCCTTGGCAGTACCACGCAGATGCCCTGCTGGTGATATCCTCCTCCATCCTGAAAGTCAGAAATACAGCTTTCAGAAAGGCTCTCGCACGCAGAGGTGGCGAAGAGTACAAGAGGGAGAGAGAAGAAGCCAGTAAGGAGAATAGAAATCGTCCAGACGGATGTAGATCTGTGGTGGTAACCAGCGGGGGAGATTCAACGTACTACTCTATAATCCATGTGATAGAAGATGAATATCGTGATGGGGATGACATTGAGTCGTACAGAAGAAGGCTGTATGGTGCCCTGATCAAAGGACTGGCGAAAGCAAATGACCTGAAGTACAGGAGAGTGGTCATCTGTGCTGATGGACTGAGATCCAACACGCTGCCCTGGGAAGTGGCAGAAGAGGCAGCCACAAGAGCGGCAAAATGGCAGCTGATGGCGCATGAGGTCTGTAATGAGTTAAAGCAACTAGTGGTCATGACCTCTCAAGCTCAGAACAAAGAGCGGAGGGATCGCATACTGAAGCCCTGCAAAGAAGGCGAGAGGCCTTAAAGCAAAAGGGAAAACCGATCGACCAGCAGAAGACGGAGCAATGCTGCCTGAAGTGTTCAGCCCTGAGCAGGAGAGAAAATCGTCCACACCTGGTGAAACAGCCCCGCCTGGAGCTTACCCTGGGGGTGAGCACAGCTATGTCCAGAGCCAACCTCAGCACAAGTCCATGGTAATATGGAAGCAAGAGACTCCTCCGGGAGCTGTGGTACAGAGGCTGTACCTACGGGACCAAGAAGGGGCCATGGAAGGCGCAATCCCCGAAGGTGACTATACCAACCTGCAGACCACTGAGCAGGACCCAAGAGAGCAAAGAACACCAAGGACCCCTGTACCTACGGGCCCAGTAGTTTCACCCATCACTCCAGGACCAACGCCTCCTGTCCCTAGGCGACGCACCAGTTTGGAGCCAAGACGTGTTACCGTCAATCCAGCACCAGAACCAGATATCGCGGTGAGCAGCAGTGAATCATCTGATGAAGAAGAAGGACAAGAAGATGACCAGTCACTAGAATCAGTCCCCCATCAGACACCTAACCCTCCAAAAGACCTCAGAGTGGGCACCAGAAAAGGTGAGAAGAAACCAGTAGAAATGGTGTCAGTAAGAAGAACCTCAGAAAGGTTGGCAAGAGATCTAAGCTTCGGCCCCATAAAAACCAGAGATGGAAGGCAAGCATACATGCCAGAGATCAGCCAGACCAGCTATGATGTGCCAGTCAGCTGGGCTGAAAAACCAGATGAGAGGAAAATCCTGCCGGTGAGTGCTACTTTTGGGGAATGGGCTAACATATTGATGATGCCTAGTTATGGAACTCTAGCAGCATGTACGCAGCTGACAGCTGGTTTCAGAACGGCCTTCATCGCCATAACCCATGATGTGATGCTTCGGAGAATGAAGAGGGCAGCATATAGCTACTCCAAAGAAGTGGAAAGGGCAATGTTGGAAGACTTTTCCGAGGATGAAGAAACCGGAGAGAGACCCCAACAACAGCCACAGCCACAGGAGGCCCCAGCAGCATCTGCGGCTGGAGCAGCAGGTAATGCAATGAGCCTGCTGACACCAGCCCAAGGCTTCACAGAATTCAAAAAGGTCAAAATGCTGGTGAAGGACAAAGAGTCTGGGCAAAGCATGGTAAATTACCTGAGAGACAACTGGTCACTGGTGAAGAACACTACTACGTGCGAAGAAGCCAGAAAGCTGTGGCTGACCTATGCAACAGGTAACACAGTGAAAGAGGGAGAAACTTCTCAGAGCCATTATGACCGGTTGGTGCTTGAAGACTCAGATGACGAAGAGAGCTGGTTACTCAGAGCCAAAGCAAGGCTGGAGAAGGGACAGACCCTCACCCTCATTTGGCATGAGATCAAGGACAAAGTCCCACCAACAAGGTATATAAGAGCCCTGAGGATCCTGACTAAAGGCCAGAGGGACGAGGTGGACTTCGCCACCATGCCATATGAAACTACAGTATCCCAGCTCAATGCTGCAGTAAAGGGGTGGGACCTGAAGAGGAGGTTCTACCAGACGAGAAAAGAGAAGGAGTCACAACAGCAACCACCAAAGGCTAAGCCACCACAAGAGACCCCTCAACGACCAAGAGAACCAAACCAACCACAGCGTTCTCGGTCCTGGCCTAACCGACCAGCCCCCAGAGACCAGACAAGACCAGCCCAGAACAAGCAACCATTCCAGCCTCGACAGACCCAGAAGCCAGCTGGTGAAAGGAAGAGTGATTACCTGCCCCCAGAAGAATACAGAAAGCTGACCCCGGAGCAGAGAGACGCCCTCCGTGCTGCTCGCCAAGCAGCAGGCACACAGGGGCCTGAGAAATGATGGCCCAAGAGGCGCGGGTCACCCTGGAACATGCCTACTGGAAGGGGGATGAAATCTACACTGATGTGGATGGAGTCCCTTACCAAGTAGACTCCGGGGCAGAGGTGTCGATGACCCGCAAGAACCTCGACATAGCAGGACACCTACAGGCCCAACTGGCTGATGGAGCAGTTAGAGAATTCCCATATGCAATTTGGAAAGGAATTGTATGGGTTCTTGGGCCTTTCAATCTGGTAACAACAAAAGACCTGAAGCGGTTACATCAACCCAAGAGGAACACGCCAGTCGAAAGACTAAAGAAGTTGCGGGCTCGCATGATCCGCTTTACACCTCAACAAGAAGAGTTCCAGCTCAAGCAGTGGTACAAGCCAGTCGATGTAAAAGAAGTCGCAGCACAGAAGGTTGAAGAGAGTGATCTGTCAGCTGCAGGAAAAGAGCAGCTGAAAGAGATCATTTCCAGAGCCAAGGTGGCACGGTTCAAGAATGATTGTGGGGATCTGGGGGAGAAGTACACCCATACTATCATTGGAGGAGTGCATCCAGCGGTCCGCCAATATCCCCTCAATCCAGGTGCAGTAGAAGAAATGGACCTGATCGTCAAAGAGCTGAGCGCACTGGGGATAATCCGGGAAGAGTCGAATCCAATAACCAACAGTCCGATCCAGGCAGTGAAGAAACCTGAGTCGGCGGGTGGAGGATGGAGGCCAGTGATCAACTTTAAAGCCCTTAACCGACGGACGACCGCGAACAAGGCAAGTTTGATCAATCCCCAAGGCACCTTGAAGACCCTACAGGTCAAGAAGTACAAGTCCTGCATTGACCTGGCGAACGGATTCTTCTCCCTGCGCCTAGCCAAAGCTTCACAAGGCAAGACAGCATTCACGCATAAGGGAAAAGCTTATGTATGGACCCGACTGCCCCAAGGCTTCAAGAACTCGCCGAATGTGTTCCAAGCCGCTGTAATGGATATTCTACAAGGACTTGGAGCGACAATCTACATAGACGACGTGTTCATCGCAGACGACTCTGAGGAAGAACATCTGGCAAAGCTGCAAAAGATTGTTGAAAAGCTGACAGATGCATTTTGGCCAGTTTGACGTAAACTACTTAGGATTCCAGGTCTCAACCAACCAAGGGATCTCTGAAGGATACCGAGAGAAACTGGAGCAAATTAGACCTCCAGGATCACTAAGAGAACTACAACAGATCCTAGGTTTGTGCAACTACGTGAGAGACCATGTCCCTGGGTATCAGAAGTATGCCAGATCACTGTATGCAAGATTGAAGAAAGCTGAAGACCAGCCTGAGGAGGACCATGACAAGACTTGGACATGGACAGCGACAGACCAGCACCATCTGGAAGAACTGAAGAAGGCGATCCAGGGAGCTCTACGATTAGAACCCAGGAGCCTGACAACCAGATTGGTAGCTGAGACGAGCTGCGACGACGACGACGCCGTGGTAAAAGTCAGTAATGAAGGAGCAGGAATTGTGGCTCTATGGAGCAATACACTGACATCCGTGGAGAAGAAGTACCCGCCAGAAGAAAAGGAATTGGCAGTCCTGGCAAGATACTGGAGTGCCCTGAAGGACCTGGCACAGGGTCAGGGCATCAAAGTCAACACCCAGAGCCAAGTACACCGATTCCTGAGAAAGGCCACTGTAGAAAGCACCAAGGCGACCAATGCGAGATGGGGAAGATGGGAAGATATCCTGCTGGACCAAGACCTCGAGATTGGGCCAACACAACCTGCAAGTAAGAAAGCACCGAAGCCTGAAGAACCAACAGAGAATCCATATGAATGGACTCTGTACACCGACGGATCGAGAAAGGGTCCAGACAGCACTGCCTATTGGGGCTTCATCCTTAAGCAAGGTGAAAAAGAGCGTTACCGACAGAAAGGTAAAGCAGAAGGCAGTGCACAGACAGGAGAAGTCACAGCAGTCCTAGAGGGCCTGCTGGAGCTAGAAAAAAGAAAGATTAAGAGAGCTAGAGTAATAACAGATAGTTCTTACTGTGCACAAGCTCTAAATGAAGACTTAGCCATTTGGGAAGAAAATGGTTTTGAAACTGCTAAAGGCAAAACGGTAGCACACCGTGATTTGTGGCAAAAAATTGCCGAGTTAAGAATGAACATGGACCTCGAAGTGAGGCACCAACGGGCCCATACGAGAGAGGGGGCCCACTGGAAGGGAAACGACGAAGTGGATTGTTTCGTCCAGATGAGAAAATTCGTCTTTGTCGGGATCGAGGAATGGGACCAAACCCCTAAAGGAAAAATTGTCCCAGAGAAGTACGTGGAAGAAGTGGTGCGGGCCGTACATGAGGCGCTAGGCCATGTGAGCACGCTTCCTACCCGTAGGGAGCTGGAGAAGCTGCAACTCTGGATTCCAGAGCGCCGTGTGCGACAAGTACTGAGGGCCTGTGAAGTATGTGGTCGATACAACGCAGGACGCCGAGGGCAAAGAGTAGACGGGCTCACCATCAAGAGCACTGTTCCCTGGGGTTCTATCTGCATGGACGTAGCAGGCCCAATGGGGGTTACAGGGAAAAGAGGTGAGAAATACCTTTTAGTGCTAGTTGATTCAATGTCAGGCTATGTGGTTACTAAACCAGTGAAGAAAGCTAACGGCAACAGTGTAGTTAGCATGTTGGAACAGACGTGTGGCATACTAGGGGTGCCAAAAGAATTGAGAACAGACAATGGAACACACTTCAAGAATGCAAAAGTGGATGCATGGTGCCAACAGTACGGGGTGATGAGGATTTTTTCACCTCCCTACACGCCACAAGCAAATGGAGTGGTTGAACGAGCCATTGGGCTGGTAAAGAACTGGATAGGCAAGAATGCAAATTCCAAAGAATGGAGCACCAAAACCCTAGAAATAGGAAAGGCCCTGAAAGACAGACATCGAGCTGATAGGCCTTCCCCTTTCGAGGAGCTGAATCAACGCCCCTTTGTCCAGGCCTGTTTCATTAGTTTGTTTTTTTAAATAATTATGTTAATCAACAATTCAAAAGTAATGGCTGTTTTTGATTATTTAATTTTCAATAAATTTTTATTTATTGTTACTTTTGTGAGTTTCAAGTGATTTCAGTGAGAATTGTGGGTTTTTCCTTCTTTAACTGAGGGGTACCAACAATTTTGTCCACGTGTGTATTTACAAGTTCAACTCTAACAACATGCAACTTAGACTTGCATGGCTTAGGGTGCTTTCACACCTACGCCTTTATGTCCGCTTAAAGCGGACTGGAGTCCGCAACACCTGCAAGTACGGTTTGTTTGGGCTGGTGTGAAAGCACACCAGACTTTTTTGGTTCGGACTAAAGAACCAGACCGAGACCACCTTCGGGAGGTGGTCTCGGTCCGCTTCTATGTGAACTCCAATTCGGTTCGCTCCTGGTGAGAACACAGACCTGTCTCCATTCGGACCGGCTTGATGGTGCAGCAGACTTTTTGGTCTACGGGAGCTTCCATAGCAACCTGCACAGGTTGTAGAGTATCGCCCGCTTTCTCCGATAACGCCTTGCAATGCATCTTCTCCGTGCCAAAAGCGACTGTGTAATGTTCTCGTACCGAATGCGAGCTTCATGCTGGAACAACAGCAGTATTTGTGCATGCTGCATAAAGCAATGATACGAATATATGGCAACAAGAATGAACAGGAGAGCATAGTTCATTGTTTATGAATAAACCTCGATCCACAGCCTGTTGTTTTCTTCCGGGATTTTTCCCTCTTCACATGCTGCGCCAATCAGCGTTCACCTACGTCATCTAAAACACCTTATTTTGTGAACAGCGCCGCCAAACGACTGGGAGGAGATATAACATTCATCGTAGTTGGTTCAACTGCGAAAACACTGGTGTGAATGTGAACTGAACCAGTTGAAAATAGCAACATTGTAACAACTTTTGGGTCCAAATGAACCACTCTAACGGACTGACAGGTGTGAAAGCACCCTTAATCTTTGAGACAAGCGCTACTGGCAGGATCAACCAGGTAGCCCAGACAGAACGAGCGTGCGGCGCACGCCCGAGTGTAGAGCTGCATGTACACATGATAATATGCACCTATGAGGACAACATAACATTCTCATTTAACACATTTTTTCTGAAAAATTAGTAATTAGGCCTGTCAGAATTCTGTCTTATTTCATAACTCTTTCTGTCTTATTTCATAACTCTTTCTCAGAAAACATTTGCATTCTGAGCTGTTGGTCCGCATTGCCATGATTAGGGAAATGTTGCAGCTTTTCCTCTGCAGCTGCCCTCTTACATGACATTTATATTAAAAAGTGTCATACAGGTGTCAGCAACCGTATGCAGCCTCATTAAATGCACAGTTGCCTAAAAGAATTGCACCATGATGCAGTTTCCTCTGCTTTTATAGCCCATGAAATGTCGAGTACCTGTTCCTTTGGATAAGATGTACAACATGCTCAAAAGAAGCTTTAATTCCAAATTTAGACATTGAGGTTTGTGGGCAAAAAAAATCATCCCAAAAAACTATTCAGATTTCCTAAAAACACATTAACAATTGTCACTACAAACTGCTGCATAAATTCAAACTTCTAACTAATTCTGGTCTTTATCGGCACATTTCTGGGTGGATTTAAGAGACTTTTAATGATATTGCAGTTCATTTAAGGACATCTGCAGGATAAACAGAGTCACAAGCTGATAGGTAAAAAGAGAAATTTAAAAGCACATACAGGTGCTGTAAAATTAAGCTTGTATTACTATAATGAAAAAAGGCAAAGAATCTGACAAAAGAGATGTAAAAGGGTATAAGTAAAGCTCACCCAGCGAAAAAATCATGGCTCATATCGGAAGCTTGAGCTACAAAACTGATAGAAAATTAGATATTTTCTAGAAAGACAGCAATGTTTTGTTTGCAGCAAAGGAGCCTGAATAAACTACAATGTTTAATATATTCTCCGTAGGTTATTTCTCCACTGGCTGTAGCATAAGACTCTGTGGTCTCTGTGGGATTAATTATACAATAAATCTTCACCAATCTGAACCAGTCAGTGTAAAATACATGACTTTATTAATTATTGGTCAGCTGTCAGCGTGCAGATTTGTCATTCAACCAGTGAAAAATAAATAAAATGTCATTGTGTTAAACCCCAACAACTCATTTCCACAATGTAATTTATAGATTTTCTATGGTGTGTAAAATTACACATAATAACCACTAAAATCACTGAAACAAAAATTATTAATTTATTTACTAACTGTAAAAAACAGTTTAAAAATCAAGGACCTGTTTATAAATGCTAATTTGTCAGAAAATTCTAATTATATCACAGACATGTATTGTTATGTGAAAGAAAATTACATATATTAAGAATTTAAAAATTATTTAACTGTTATTTCACATTTTTAATTTTGTAAAATACAGACAATAACAAGTTAAGTAAAACCACAAAGAAGGTATTGAATGACACGTAGATTTTTTAAGGCCAAAATTGTACATAATGTTCATTCAAAAAATTCTGTATTTATGTAAATAGTAACTTGTTCTTTTTTAACACAAGAAATATCCACAAAATTACAGCTTTTTATTATATTTAGATAACCCATTGTTTTTTTTAAAAAAAAAATTCTGGCAGTCTTGCTGGCAGATTTTTTACCATTTGTTTTTGATTTATTTAAATTCGTACGGCATTTTTACAGAGCTGTACATAACCTTGCAAATCCTGTTTTTGTATTTTTTCTGTTGAGATTGTGTTTGAACTGACAAAACTATGATTACCTTAAACTGCTAACTTTATCACAGTATAATCTGGACCAAAACTCTGCATAATTTCCATCTAATAAAAACAGGCAGGTAATTTGGTGTGTAAATGTAAAAGCAATGATTCTCACAGCAATTTCTGTGCAGATACATAAATATCCTAACTTTTTTTAAAAAAGCGCTTTTGGACTTTCTCGCTTGCCGTCGGTCGTTCCCGGAAGTGCTTTTATAACTTGCTTACGGCTCTGCAGTTTGTGTTTGACAGCATCCTGGGTTCAAGCCGAGATTTTTTCCTGCACGACGTGGACCGAAATCTTCATTAAAATGTCTGGAGGGGCCCGTTTGGAAAATGCCAACCCGGTGATCTTCCAACGGTCCGGGGAGAGGCTGCTCACCGCCTCGGAGGAGGACGAAGATGTTCACGATCCCATCGACGACAGAGAAATATTCGATATCCTGTTTCCTAGTTTCTTCTCATTCAGACTGTTTTACACCTCAGAGTTACGTGTGTGTTAATTTTGCTGATATATTTACTTTTCTTTAGTATCAGAGTTAGTTGGTATCTAAGCTAGCTAACGTTAACAGCTAATGCAGGTAATGCTAAAGCTAATGAGATGAAGTGACTCGGTTCTCCCATTAGTTGGTGCACAGATATGTCCATGTCTCTTGGCACACAATTCATCCAGTCTCCAAGAACCACACTCTGTAAAAAGACCCCTACTTGAACCCTCTTCCCACTCTCTACTTGGCAATCTATTCCTTTGTTAGCTGTGATGTGATGTAGCTACTGGTGGGAGGATTATTACGGTTTCCACCCTAAAACAGCCTTGAGTTAGCAGTTTCATTGCAATTAGTTCTTACCTTGTAAAAGGAAATAGGAATACACTGTGAAGCAAAGCCAAATCTCTTTTACATTTTTGGTGTCTGTATGTGTGAAAGCTTCCCAGCTTGACTGTCCCTCATTCATCTCTCTCCCTTAAAGGTCAAGCACAGCCCATGCATCTATTGCAGGATAAATGGTATTGGTATCAGTGTTATGCTACTTATACATGGTATCAATTTGAAAAAATAAATCCAAACAATATATACAAATCAGTACAAATGAATTTTGATAAAGCATTTCTATCTTGAAGGTGAATCATTTCAACCCAGATGTTCACCTTTTGGAGGTTTTGGACCCATTTTTTTGGGTCATTTTCCACCTTTATTCTTCCTTTATTCTGTTACCCAGTTGTAATTAAATACTGATATGTAAATAAAGAGTCATTCCACCTCAAATTATCATCCACAATTTCTGCATAGCCACCTCTGATTTGCCTGAAATCTTTATAGAATGAAATATCGATGTTTATAAAGCTTCTTGTGACATTTTAGTTTACTATATCGAATACTTTGAGAGGTAAATTTGTTTAGAAAACTGCCCAAAATAGCATGTTTTTTTTAACATAATGAAATTTGAGTCTGTTTGAATGAGAATATTTCGTTCGGGGGGCGTCATCGAAAGTTCCAACTTTTTTGACATCAGCGTCACGATGATTTAACTAAAATTTTGCAAAAAGCACTGTAGTATCCTCCCATATTAAGAATGACATGTAAACTACATTAGGCTGCGACAAATAGTGGTACACATGCATTTTTTTTCTTATGCTGTCTTAATTTCTTTAACTAAGACTACATCTGATTAGATCCATCAATGACCCAGAGCATCCTCTGTCTCTGGAGGAGCTCAATGTCGTGGAACAAATACGAGTCCAGGTATGTAATTTTTTTTAAGGTTTGAAAAAGTGTGGATGAGAGTAAAGTATAAACAGGGTAGTGGACTCACAGATAACCTGGTCTAGTGAAGGAGTGTTAGAACACAGTTGAACCAGACCATTGATCTGAATTTCCTTTATTTTTACTGAATTTATCGAAGAAGTTATTTTTCTCTTTTAAAGAAAAAAGATTAATATTCCCATCCCAGACCTTTTCTCTAAACTAAGTACTTGATCTCATCGTCCTGTATGAAGGCTATTGTCATAAAACATTTCAAAAACATCTTTAAAAAGATTTCAGTGATTTTGATTATATTCAGCATGTTTTTTATTAAGTCCCTCCCTGTGTTGTCTTTTCTGCAGGTCGATGATGCAGGAAACACTGTAGGTGTTGAGTTCACTCCCACCATCCCTCACTGCAGCATGGCGACACTCATCGGTCTGTCAATCAAAGTCAAGCTGCTGCGCTCACTGCCGGACCGATTCAAAGTATGTTTGTGTTTTTTTCGTTTTTTTTTTTTTTTTACTAGAGATGCACATTTCGGCTACATTAATGCCTCAAAAACACAACACTAAAACACTAAACACTACTGCTACGTTTTAGGGATAGATTGATTATCTGTCAGGCTGATTAATGTAGGCGATATTTGGCATTTCCCCAATTATCAGTATTTTTTTAAACAATATTTTATTGAATTTTAAATAACAAAACAAACTAGGGAACTAGTCAGCACAAGATCCACCCAATCAAGTATACAGAGTGCAAAAAAGAAAGACAAAGACAACAATCGGGAGAACTTGGAAAGTTTCTTTGTACAATTGAGTAACTGAGGGAGGCTTCTCCTTTATCCACTGTAAAAGGACACAGCGTCTTTCTAGAAACAAACGTTTTTGCAGTAAGGTCATCTGTGTGGTGGTCAGAGGTAACTGTCTCATAGGGATATTCAGAAGGAATAGACCTGGGTCTGTCTGTATTGTTTTGAATAGTATTGAACTAAGTTCTGTTGCAACATTTATCCAGAATCTAGATATTAAAGGACACAACCAAAAGCAATGATAGTAAGTTCCCACCTCTTTTTTAGACTTGGTGCACGTGGCAGAGACCTGGGGGTCAATCTTGTTCAAAAGGTAAGGGTAAACTGAAGTCTGTGTAATATTTAGGGTCCGAGGTGGGCATATGCAGCACATCAATACACACGAAAAAGTCAATCACAGACACCCTAAACCCAACAGGAAGTGCGCCATCATGCATTAACTGTAAAAAATCTGTGATGAACTCCTTCTAGGAGGTAAGTCTTAGAGACCTGAAATTTTGCCAGTACATACATGAGGCCTTCCTGAGCAAAAGTTATTAAAATCTTCCTCCATAGTCAAAGGGTGTGGTCGTGGCAGCCTGTAGAAATTTGATCCTTCGCCATGAAACAGGAAATGCTGTGTAATTCTCCTGACCATGCTCCAATCTGAATGAAACTTTACATGTATGATCAGAGACCTGCCCTGATGACATCCATATAGCAACATTCATTCACTGTCACAGCACCACCTTGTGGTCTCAAGAATTTGACATTTTTTAGACTTTCATGTACTATTCTTAGCCTGTTGCTCAGATTCACCTCAGATGTGGTGACATAAGCCTGAACACATTGATGATGAATCCCAGAAAAAATGGTGACATGTCATAAAAAGGCGTGTCTGTGGCGGGACGGCAAAGCTTGACGTTTCACCGTGAAAATTGAAGTGTTCATATCTCAGCTGCAAAAGGTTTTATCTGCCCCAAACCTCATGTGCTGGACACCAAGACGCGTCTGAGGACATCCACACTCAAAAATTTAGAAAAAGTCATAGCGCCACCTGTTGGTAACAAGAAGTTTAGAAATTACATTTGCAAACACCATTGCTCCAAACTTTTTCATATCATTCTGAAAATTGGTCAGCTGATTCTTCACCCCATGACAATAACACAGTGTGAAGATTTTGACATTTCATAAAATGCTGTTGCCGTGGCAACATGTTGTTTTTGTGACAAAGTACTTTTTGACAGGCTTTGGATGCTCAACAGCTCACTAAAATTTACACACACATCACTGTCGACTCAAGGAATAAGACTATATGCATCTCTGCAGGGCATGTGCTATAGCGCCCCCTGCAGTATGTTTAATAAACAGCCCCTGCAGCACGTTTCACCAACATCCACAAGATTTGGGAGGCACATAGAGCACATCAGAACACACAAAAAAGCCTCTTGGAGCCATCCCCTAAACCCAACAGGAAGTCCGCTGTTTTGAATTGCGTGCATAAATTTTCTCTATTTTTTTCATTTTTGAGAGCGAACTCCTCCTCGGATTTAACTCCGAGAGACCTCAAATTTTGCCAGGATATACAACACAATCTCCTGATCAGAAGTTATTAAAAGATTCTTCCAGAGTCAAAAGGTGTGGACATGGCGACCTCCACAATTTTGATGGTTCGCCATGAAATATCAAGTGCTATCTAACTATCCCCTGCATGCTCCAATCTACCTCAGACCTCACGTTTAATCAAAGTCCTGCCCTGATCATATCAATATGGCAAAATACATTCACAGCATGTAGCGCCCCCTGCAGCATTTTAAAAAATAGCCTCTACAGAGACTTTCACCTATGACTATGAAATTTGGCATGCATATGTAGCACGTTGGTACAAACAAAAACGTCTCTTGGAGCCATTGTCTAAACCCAACAGGAAGTCCGCCATTTTGAATTAAATGTCAGGTTTTTGGTGTTTTTGGTCATTTTCAACAATTCATTTGTCACAGGCAATAACTCCAAAACACCTGAATTTGGGAAAATATGCAAGACACGCCTTCCGGTTGCATATTTGCAAAAATTGTTCACAAAACTCCAAGGGCATGGTCATGGCAGCCAACTGAACTTTGTTATGCCATGAAGCAGGACGTCTTGTGTAAATCCCCTGTACATGCTGCAATCTTCCTCAACCTTTACATGTTTGATCAGAGTCCAGTCCTGATGAGTTTCATAGACCAATATACAGTCACAGAGATAGCGCCACCTGGTGGATGGACAGAAAGTTCTGCATAAATAGCCTGTACATGCTCCAATCTGCCTAAAATTTGACCTGAGTGCTCAGAATCCAGCCCTCGTTACATCCATGGGCCTAAATACACTCTGTCGCAGCATTGCCTGGTGGACATGCTTGGGGTCACTGACCAACAAGGATGCGAGGACCCGTTCGACGCTGCTTGCAGCTTTATTTATTATTATTTTTAGGTTTTTCTTTTTTTTTCTCCTGGCTTTTAAATTGCATTTTTGGTGGCCTTATCATACTCCAAAACGCGTCAAATTTGCCATGTCCATTACGACTGGTGAAAAATTTGATATTTTATTTGATATTTTACCCGTTCAACGCTGCTTGCAGCTTTAATCTATACTGGTTTTCTCTCAGTCTGTTACACAAAAATAATTTCTTTGCAGATTCAAAAGCATCACACCATCTGCTCTAATCTAGGTCAATCCTGAGATCCTTTTCCCACAGTTCTTTAGCTCTGATGTCTGTGACACTGTCACAAGAAAACAATTTTCCATAAAAAAGAGGAATAAACCTTTTGTAAGTGCAGACAAGCTAAAGTCTAAAAGAAAGCTTTCAATTGAATTTTTATTTGGTCGGTCGAGTGGGAGTGAGCATAAGGACTTCACAAAATACCTGGCCTGAAGAAAACCAAAACAATGGGAGTGTGGGATCCCGTATTTAATTTGAAGTTGTGAGAATGACATGACATTTCCATAGTCAAATAAGTCGGCCACAAATCTCAGTCCCTTTGAATACCAATCATTAAAGATGCTCGCCCCCATACCTGGGGAGAAGGCTTTGTTTTGAATTAATGGCTGTAATGCTAAAGAAAAGCCTTGTTGGCCAGCATGTTTGGTAATATCTCGCCAAATTTTGAAAGTAGTTTTAAGAATGAGATTGTTTTCAACTTCTCCTGGGATCTCATTTAAGTTTATTGGTCGCAGACTCAGAGGGGAGCAAGGGGCACAACACCAGGCGTCCACATTGGGTTCTTTTGGGTTAAGAAAATGTTTAAGCCAGCTATATACTATTGTGGCATGGCAAGCCCAGTTATAGTACAAAAAATTGGGGAACGCTTGACCTCCCCTGTCTACAGGCAGTTGTAGAGTCTTCATTTTTAGTCGTGGTCTCTTTCCATACCACAGAAACCTAGAAGTAGATCTTTGAATCTCTGAGATAGATGATTTATTGATCCTGAGTGGTAACATTTGTATTGGATATAAAATTCTAGGAAGAACATTCATTTTAATTAAGCTGATCGTACCCATCCATGACAAAGGGAGATCAAACCACCTATTCAGATCCTTCTTAATTGTTTTTAAAGTTTTAATAAAATTTAAATGATATAGATCTTTAATTATGGCAGATACTCTAATCCCCAGGTAAATAAAACCAGAAGGTAGTGTCTACAGATACGTACCCGTAGCCTGTGAGCTACGGATACGGCACTTTCCATTTGCCAGACAGATATGGACCCGTACGCGAGTCTCGCGAGTCAAGAAACTGCTAACCACTGCAAACTGTTGAAAGGTAAGCAAAGGTTAGGGTTAGTGTTAGGGTCAGGTTTAGGGTCCGTACCTGTAGTACTGATGCTACGGGTCCGTACCTCCAGCGTCTACCAGGAGTCACGTGACCAGATCTCGCGTATCTGATTGGCAAATGGAAAGTACGGGTCCATACCTCTAGCAACTACCAAACCAGAAAGTGACCACTTGAAGGGAAAATCAACCAGGGTCTCCAAAGTTGCCAAGAGGCAGAGCCTCTGATTTCTCGAGATTAATTTTATATCCTGAAATCTCACCGAATTGATTAATTACAGATATTAAATTAGGTATGGACTTCTCTGGGTGTGTAATAAATTAAAGGATGTCATCAGCGTAGACAGAAATTCTATGCTCAGTGTTTCGTAGGGTGATGCCAGACAAACTGTGATAGCACCTGATGGTCTCTGCAAATGTCTCTAATGCCAGGGCAAACCAGAGCAAATAATATCGGGGACAGGGGACAACCCTGACGAGTACCTCTAGACAAAGGAAAGATAATGGACACTAAACCATTTACCCGAATCCTTGCGGACGGAGATCTGTATAAAAGGTGAATCCAATTTATAAAATCTGTATCCAGCCCAAATCTATTCAACGTGTCAAATAGATACTCCCACTCCACGCGGTCAAATGCTTTATCAGCATCTAATGATAGGACTAGGGCTGTTGTCTTTGAGCTTTGGGAAAAATGTATAATATTAAGTAACCTGCGTACATTGGAATGAGAGTATCTATTCTTTATAAGGCCAGTCTGATCTAGATTGATCAAAGCAGGTAACACCAACTCCAGTCTTCTAGCAAGTAACTTTGATAGTATTTTGAAATCAGTTCCGAGTAAACTAATTGGTCTGTAAGGCGCACAATTATCTATGGCCTTATCTTTTTTCAAAATTAGAGAAATGTGGGCCAGATTTAAAGTTGGTGGGGGATATCCCCTCCCAGCCGACTCAACAAACATGTTAGTCAGAGGTCCTACAACCAATCTGGCCATCTTTTTTATAAAATTCAGGACCAAACCCATCAGGGCCTGGAGCCTTCCCACTTGGCAGAGATTTAATGGTTTCCATGACCTCTTGTGCCGTAATTGGTCTACACAGGTTGCGGCTATTTTCCTCAGACAAAGAGGGAAGATTAACTCCATCAAAAAAACATTTCCTTTTCGTTGATGTGTTTTGACACTCCACTGTGTACAGTTTTTGATAAAACTCTTTCATTATATTACAAATACTTTTGGATTTAACATGTTGGGCACCTGTACTGTCTTTGAGAGATGATATTGTGGTAGGACCAGTCTGGCCTCTAGCCAGCTGGGCGAGTAGCCTGCCAGGTTTGTTACCAGATGTGAATAATCGATGCTTGGCAAAAAATATTGCAGATTCCGCTTTTTGAGTCAGCAAATGGTCCAGCGCCGATCGAGCGGCTGCCAGTTTTTTAAAAAACTGTTGTGGAAAGAGAGGTTTTAAACTCTCTATCCAGACTTTGGATTTGTTGTTCAAGATCTAACTGTTTTGATAAGGCAATTTTTCTCCTTGCCGCTGTATAAGAAATTATTGACCCCCTCATAAAAGCTTTTCCAGCTTCCTACAAAGTGAAAACTGAAGTATCAGGTGGATCATTTTTGGAGATGTAAAGTTTCTATTCTGCTTCTGTAGTGAACTGGGCCAGCTGTCCACTACTTAAGGTCAATCACTAAACTATTCACTTCAAAAATATTAACACTTATTAATCATTGCTAGGTTCTTGTTGTGTAATAATCTAAGTCTCACCAGAAAAAATGAAAAAGGAGTCCAGGAGTCAGTCTTCAGATGCCAAGAAAAAAATGTTTATTTCTGTACATGACAGGTAAAACACTGAGAAGATACCTCCGGAGATATGTTCTGATCTTCTGCCAGAAATGCTGAATCATTTATACTATTTGGCTGGGGAAGTTGACACCCCCAGTCCATCCTACTTTTATCCCTTGCCAACTTTCACTTTTACACCATTACCTCATAGTCTCAAGGTCTAATAGAGGCTGATATTTCTCTAACTTTCCAAAAAAAAATATGAGACTGGGTCAGCATGTCCCCAGGGGGAGGGATCCCCCCCCCCGGCTTCGTTCCTTTTACCGTTCATTCTGCACATAGGCCGAGTCACCTGGCATTACAAGGTCTAACTACAGATTATTACACACACATTGGAGCTACACAGTCAACACATAATCAACACATCTCTGAACATCTGGCCGCCGCTGAGTACAAGGTCACACACTGTTCACACATTGTACTACACAGTCAGCACATCTCTGTTAGATTACAGAAAATACTGGGGGGTTTTCACAGCCGGTTCATGGCCAGGTCATCAGATTAGACACACACAGGCATAGATTTTTCACAGCAATAGATATATTTTTACACAACACTTCCAAGTATGACATAAAGGATGGGTTGCTAAGTAGTAACGGATTCATGCACCACAGTCTAGCCTGAGGGTCATAGAAAGGAGGCATGAGTTCAACTGTTACAGATGAGTGATCAGAGAGGGTACATGTGTTGATAGAACAAGTTTTGATCTGATCAGGAGTTAGTCTTGAAACAAAGATATAATCAATTCTTGAGAAAGAATGATGAGGGTGAGAGAAGAATGTAAAATCTTTCTCTTGTGGATTAATGACTCTCCATGCATCTAGCAAACCAAGATCTGTACACAGTTCCATTGTAGCATGAGAAATTTTGGAAAGAGGAAAATTTTTAGCTGGTTTGTTGTAAATTGAGATGACTCAGTTTGGGGAATGAAATAAGATGGGATAAGATGACCATAAATGCACAAATTATAATGGACTAGAAAAGGAGTTGTGCTGACATAAATGAACCTATCTTCAACAGCAGAAGATCAACCAGAACTATTGTCACTCCTGGAAACCAATGCAAATGTATAAATAACTAGATGAGCCCTCAGTAGAGGGCAGAACCACGCCCTCTGCTGGCGAAAACCCTGTCCTCCCGATACAACTGATGCAATATGTATCAATTTTGATCATGTACGTATCTCCCTCCCTACTTGATCTGCTGACCTGTAACTCCACAACTACGCAGGGGACCTTAGACTGATCTTCAGCGCCAAGTTTGATCATCCTGACTTCAGCGGTTGCAGAGTTATCGGACCGGACATAGTCACATACATACATACATAGTTACCCAGCCAGATACCGCACCGAATGCAATAACCCCGCTGACGTTCGTCAGGCGTGGTTAATAAAATGTGACATTGAGAGACCCCAAAAAGAACAAAATATAACATTGCACTAAGGCAGAAATAGGGCCATGATCTGCTAAAAGATGTTATTGTCCCCGGAGAAAATAGCAATCCCACCCCCGCTCCCACTAAACAAGCAATATTAACATACTTCTAACAACATCAATCTATAAGTGCTCTCAGGATAATGAACATAACAAGCATAAGAGGCTGCATGTTGCATCAATTGTACTATGATATTTCCCCCTTTTATCCCACCTGAGGAGGATTCAGCCAGAGGGTCAAATTGTCTTCAGCTTAGAACAGTTTTTGAGATGAGAATAGAGCCTTACCAAATTTTCAGTCAGTTGTAGTCACATACTCCCATGGATCGAATAATGCAAAGGAAAACGTCTTTACTTCACAAACTTGATCGGATCCTCCTCGAGCAGCCTCTTCAGTGTGCCGAGAAAGTCCTCTGCAGCACTTGGTGTTACAAACTTGTGATCCATCTCGTTATGGTGCACAACCAGGACAGCTGGGTAACACATGTTGAAGCGGATCCCCTTGTTGATCAAAGCCTGGCATACCCTGTTGAAAACCAGACGCCTCTCTCGGACCGCCGTAGAAAAATCCTGTTGAATGTGGATTCGTTGTCCTTCGTATTCCAGAGTGGATTTCTTTCGTAATGCTGTCATTATCCTCAGTTTGTCCCTTGAGTTGTGGAGTTTAATAATCATCGGGTGAGGACGCGCACTTTGCGGACCCAGGCCACGGTGGGCATGGTCGATTTTAATGCGGGATTTATTCTCGATGGTCGCTTCCAAGCCAAGCACAGTGGGTAACCACGTTTCAAAAAACTGCAGGGGTCGACTTCCCTCCGTGCCCTCCTTCAGGTTGAGAACACGGATTTTGTCGCGTCTGCTCCGGTTTTCCATATCGTCCAAGCCAGCCTCCATCTCTTTGATTTTCTTCTCAGCTTAGGTAACTTTTTCCTGCAGAGCGGATAGCATCTCCTCCACACCCGACACATGCTGCTCTGCCTCCGAAATACGGTTGGACTGGCTCTCTAGGGTCGCTGAAAATCTGTCCAAGGTCTCAGAAGGTTTATAAAACTTATCCTCCATCATGTCACAGAAGTTCTGAGTAACCTCTGTATCAGGGCTGAAGTGTCCATTACTGGTGAAGACTCGTTGCTTTCCACTGGAGAGTTAGCTGCTAAACTTGAGGGTATGCTAGGAGAGGCTGCTAGCATAGTTTTCCTTGTCTGAATTTTAGTTTGTGTCAACATTTTTACATCAAAGAAAGTGTTTGTCAGACAGCTACCACAACTTACGACACCAGGCTTGCGCAATGTGTTGCCGAGGGCACATAAAACTAAAGAGAATGAACTTAGAATAATGTGGGAGCGGGAGCCCGACAAAAACACGTCCTTCAGTCAGCCGTCGTCACGTGACCCCCTCATTATCAGTATTTTTATTGACCGATTTTTGATTAATTAAATGTGCTACTTCAGGTCCTCTCTGTTGTCACTCTGTGGTCTCAGAAATGTCCCTCAAGCAGAAACTTTAAAACTAAACAAGAAGCACAAGCTGTTCCCACAAACCAGTGGCTAAGGCTATGCTAACAGCAAGTGACTAAATTAGAAGGTAACCTTTGATTAACCTGAAACAGAGTGTGGAAAACAATCATGAATAAAGTTTTAAGATCTGGACCTTAGTGGACAATAAAAATGATAGAGTAACGAAATATTAAGAAAATAGAGAAGAACAGCAGAAGACAATCTCAATTTATTTATACAGGTGTATAAATAAACTGAGATTGAGAGAGACCCCATGTCTCTCTTTCTCAAAAGAGACCTGTCCTCAAATAACATAACAAAACAACACTGAGTCATTAACAAACAACTCTTTGGGACTTGTACCAGACAATATAGCAATATAATCCTAAAAGTCCAGGATCGTATTTTAGTCTGGACAGGCTGAAATGGAGACTTTTAGAAATAGCAGTGCAGTTTTGTTTACTTTTTTGGACCGTATCGGTCACTACGTGTCCTTTCCTGATTGTTCACCCCATTGTCACGTGACCCTTTTTTCTAGAAGAAAACATCCTTAAACAACAATTGGATTTTACAACCTTAACATCCTCTTCTTTTTTTGAATGTTAAATTAATATGAACAGCATTAGCATAATGTAGAATTTTCTGTGGGACAATTCTGGACTAAACACTGTTTGTTTTTCTTGTTCCACTCAGATCGATGTTCATATCACTCCTGGAACTCACGCCTCAGAGGAAGCAGGTAAAAACACCATCCCACATTCCAGATTTCAATCATATCACTTTACTACGCTGATTGTTAAATATGAAGACTTTGTTTTAAAAATGAGATGAGTGTATGTCATGTAGAAGTTTATCTTGTGTTTTTATGTTGTTTGTGCAGTGAACAAACAGCTGGCGGACAAAGAGCGAGTGGCAGCAGCTCTGGAGAACTCATCTTTGCTGGAGGTGGTGAACCAGTGTTTGTCCACGAGAACCATCTGACCTCAGCTCTGCCGTCTCCTGCTTTCCGCTGCTGATTTCTGCTGCAGAACTCTCAACAATGAGACATGCTTGACTCTTTCTTTGACAGCTGAGATGAAGCTTCGTGTCCAGCCATGAATAGATGCAACTGGTAGACAGTGATGTAGCAAAGAAACAGATAGGAGAGTCCAGATATTTCCAGTGTTTTCTGAAGAAATTTACAGGAAAACCCAGTGTGTACCTAAAGAGAATAATGCAAACTCTATGTGGAGTCTTTAGGCAGAAAAATGTCGACAATTCAGAGAAATTGTTCTTCTGTTTATACACTTCAGAGATGTGAGAAAATGAGAAAACTGCCTCGGTTAGTACCTATTTAATTAATATGATGAAATTTGCATTGTTACATATGAAGTAAATTTTTAAGAGAAAAATATTTAGAGATTCTGCCACAAGAATTGCAACTTGTACAGTCGTTGACAAAAGTATTGGCACCCCTGGAATTTTTCCAGAAAATACACCATTTCTCCCAGAAACTGTAGCAATTACAAATTTTTTTGGTATACATGTGTTTATTTCCTTGATGTGCATTGGAAAAACACAAAAAAGCAGGAGAGAAAAAGCCAAAATTGACATCATTTTACACAAAACTCAAAAAATGGGCTGTCGGTAAATCAGATTATTTCAAACTCACTTGTGGCAATTAACAGGTGCTGGTAATATAGAAATTACACCTGAAGCTAGTTAG
Organism: Acanthochromis polyacanthus; assembly: GCF_021347895.1. Lineage (NCBI taxonomy): Eukaryota > Metazoa > Chordata > Actinopteri > Pomacentridae > Acanthochromis > Acanthochromis polyacanthus. Next base: position 28,070,179 of record NC_067127.1, read on the forward strand.
AATGTATAAAAGTTGACTCAGTGTTTGGATTGTGTGCCTATGTGTGTCATACCAAGCACAGAGAAGAGAAAGAAGAGCCCAGAATTGTCTGAGGACTTACAAAGCAAAATTGTGGAAAAATATGAACAATCTCAAGGTTACAAACCCATCTCTAAAGATCTTGAAGTTCCTTTGTCCACTGTGTGTAATATAATCAAGAAGATAATAACCCATGGAACTTTGACTAATCTCCTTGGATGGGGACAGAAGAGAAAAAAATGATGAAAGAATGCAACACAGGATAATTCCAATGGTAGATAAACATCCTCAATCAACTTCAACACAAATTCAGGCTGTCCTGCAGACTCAGAGTGCTAAAGTGTCAGCTCAGACCATATGTTGTTATCTGAATGAGAAGAAGCGCTATGGCAGGAGACGGAAGAGAACCCCACTGCTGACAAAGTGACAAAAAAATAGCCAGATTGGAGTTTGCAAAAATGTACCTGAGTACAAAGAATAAAAAAATATACAGAATATATCTAGAATTAAAAATATATATAAGAATAAAAAATATACACAATATATTTCCTTTGCGCCACGCAAATCGTGTCCTTTTCCACAGTGTTAGCTGATCTCTTCCAACCCCACAGTGTTTGGAATAGCATCCCCATCTTCCAAGCATCAATCCCTCTGGGAGAATGTTTTGTTGACAGGTGAGACTAAAGTAGAGCGTTTTGGAAAAGCACGTCCTGCTGTTCACAGAAAACAGAATGAGGCCTACAAAGAAACGAACACAGTACCTACAGTCAAACATGGTGGAGGTTTAAAAATCTTTTGAGGTTTTGCAGCCTCTGGCACTGGGTGCCTTGATTGTGTGCACGGAATCATGAAATCTGGAGACGATCAAAATATTGTGGGCCCTCGTGTCAGAAAGCGAGTTCTGCGTCTTGGGTGTTCCAGCAGAACAATGACCCGAAACATAATTCAAATAGCACCAAAAATGGTTGGAGGCAAAGCGCTGGAGAGTTCTGAGGTGGACAGGAATGAGTCTGGATCTAAATCCCACTGAACACCTATGGAGCGATCTCAAGAAGGCACCCCTCAAATGTGACAGACCTGGAGCAGTTTGCAAAAGAATAGTGGTCCAAAATTCCATTTGAGAGGTGTAAGAAGATTGCTGATGGTTATAGGAAGCAATTGGTTCCAGTTATTTCTTCAAAGGGGTGTGCAACCAAATATTGAGTTGAGGTTGTCAACAATTTTGTCCAGCCCATTTTTTGAATTTTGTGTAAAATGTCAATTTTGGCTTTTTTCTTCAGATTTTTTTTGTGTGTGTGTTTTTAAATGCACGTCAAGGAATTAACACATGTATACCAAAAACATTTGTAAGTGCAACAACTTCTGGGAGAAATGGTGTATTTTCTTGAAAAATTCCATTGGTGCCAACACTTTCGTCCATGACTCTGTGATATTAATGCTGAAGTTTTAATAAAAATGTACAGATAATGACAGTGACAAGATTTTTTTTTTTTTTGGAATACTAAAATAAAACCTAAAAAGACAGGAAAATCTGAGCAGTTTGGACAGTGACTAACTAAAACCATCTGTTCACCTGTCTGCTAGAAGCAGACATAAATTGAAAATCTGATGCATTATTGGAATAATTTATTCTTACCCTGCATTAGTGCACCTGTAAATTCCAATGCAATGAATCCAGCATCCGTAAAACTTGTAATATTCAGGTTTTGTTGATACTCCGCGTTGTTTTTTTAAAAAAATATAGTGCTAATGATTTTGTAGAGTTTGTTTTTCCTCATTCTATATTCTAAAAACTGTCATTTCCATGGGGGTCATTCCACCTCAGTTCACCATTTAAAAAAAAAAAAAGTTCATGCCTGACCGTCATATTTGTCAGATTTATGTCCGTGCCTATGTCTGTTAGTAAAGTGTACGTAAAAGCGTATTTCTAGTACTTTGAGTTGGAAAACCAGGATTTTTCCTTTAGCCCAGTGACAATACTATAGAACTCTTTCAGTTGGGACCACTTTCTGAGAGTTTTCACCGTCATACCTGCTCAATTATTGTCCTGATATCCAGAAATGCAAAAAGATGGAATTTCACTAATTTTCTGTCATAAAATACGAAAGCTCCCATTGGTGCCATATCACAGGAACAACAATCTAAGGATGAAAAATCAAAGTTTTATGGTTGGTGCAATATTGAAGTAGACAGACTACTCGACATTTTTTTTTTGACCAGATTTGCCCCATTATGTTATTCTATCAAAGCAGGGTGGAACCATGATGTACCTGATGTACACATCAATGAGCCTGCAAAATTACTTGAGAAAAAGAACTTCAGCGAAATTATTTCTCAAGTTATTATGGCACTTCAAACACTGATCCACAGATTGGCGCAAAGAAAACAGCACAAAAACCAAACCTTTAAGAATTTTAAACTAAAAAACTAGTGTCACCTATGACCCTAGCTTTTACGCATGATCAATTCAATCAATGTTCATCACTTTAATAAAAAAAAAATCTGTCAAATTGAAGATGTTAAGGGAATGACCCATTTGCTTCCACCACTTGAGCCACAAATGCAAAACAAACCAATAACACACTTTATAATGTATTATCAAGGCTGTCCGATGCTTCATTTCTGTGCTGCACACTTTATTATGGAAAAAAATAAATGGCTTAATGCACAGATATATATTGCAAATGAAGCCTGGCTGTCCTGGAGTATTTATTTAGCTAAAAGTTATTATATCCACGATATTCCAGCAGGAGGAGCCCTTGTTCTGTTCATCCAAATGCAACTTGGCGGTTCTGTCCATCAGTTGTGAGGAGGTCAGCTGGCAGAACAAATTGCAGCTCTGATATGTCCAACATACTTGTTCACCCACTCACCAAAAAGCTTCCTTTAAGGCTAATGCAGAAAAACAAACAGTGCTGCTGTAATACTGCAATTCTAAACTGTAGTAAGTTGAATCAAAAGTTGAGTTTAAACTATTAAAGCGCTATTTTGTTGACCACTTTGACATCAAACTATACATTATTTTAGTAAAAAAAAAAAAGGGGGGGGGGGAGGTCATGCATTTTTAAAGTTAAGTACAAATAATTGAATCATGATGCATGTTTGTGTAGTTTTTCCAAAAGTTTACAGAAACGTTTTTGCTGACAATGTTATCTCTGACTGGAATTAAGGGTCTCCTCCAAATGCACTGGCGTAAATATAGAAATACATCAAATATAGAAATACATTCAACTAAGGTAGTTGCTGTTCCTCAAGCTTGACTAAAACAGTTTTTTTTCTCTCTCTCTCTGTTGTTCCACATCTGGAAACATTGCATCACTGCTAAAACCCCGGATAAGAGATCCCACAGACACAGCTGCATTAGCAGAGGCCAGAGCTGTAGACAGACAGAGTTGAGTCAACCTAAGCGACACAAAAGGGCAGCTCGGGACAGGAACATGTCACAATGTGAGATAACAGGAAATAGACACATACAGGTTCTCTTTATTTAAAAAAAAATGTTTAGCCTTTATTTATACAGGAAGTCTCATTGAGACACTGAGTCTCATTTTTAAGAGAGACTTGTCTTTAAATAACAATTTATGTGTTCTTCACCTATAATAGTAATGTAGGTAGATGTTAAATAAGACTGCCTGTTGTGTTGTTTTTGGGGACCACGTTGTTGTGTAGCACCATGTCTCTTCATTGCTTGTTAGCCTTTTTATTGCTTCTTGCTTTCATATGTTGTGCTTTATCCTGTCTGTCTTCTTACTTTCTGCAACTCTGTGCAGGTTTTTCTGGTCTGGAGTTGTGCAGGTTATACATGCAGCAACTGAATCCACTGGTTCTTCTATGTCTTTACCTTCACCCCAACTGATCGAGGCAGAAGTCTGCCCTCCCTGAGACTGGTTCTGCTGGAGGAATCCTTCCATTAAAAGGGACTTCTACTGTCTATTCTTGCTCATAGGGAGTCTTTGGATTCATTGAGTTTTGCACGTGTATTTTTGTAGAGTCTTAACTTTGACATTTAACTTACTCAACTTACTCATTCACATATTAAATAATATTTTACCATTGTCTCCTTGATCCTTATTTAAACTTGTTGGATAAATTTGTAATGACTGTCCCTTTTCTCGACTAAAAAGCATCCATCCATCCATTCTCTATACACCGCTTTATCCTCATTAGGGTCGCGGGGGGTGCTGGAGCCTATCCCAGCTGACTCGAGTGAAGGCAGGGGACACCCTGGACAGGTCACCAGTCTGTCGCAGGGCTACATATACAGACAGGCATTCACACCTACGGGCAATTTAGAGTCATCAATTAACCTCAGCATATTTTTGGACTGTGGGAGGAAGCCGGAGTGCCCGGAAAAAAACCATGCATGCACAGGGAGAACATGCAAACTCCATGCAGAAAGATCCCGGGCTCAGGCTGGGACTCAAACCAGGTATCTTCTTGCTGCAAGGCGAAAGTGCTAACCACTATTCCACTGTGCAGTCCCAACTAGTCCCTGACTGTGCCGAGGACAGGCGGTGCAAGGGCACCAACTGTCCAAGGCACTGCGGTGCCCAGAACCCGATTGAAACCCTTGGGTTTCTTATTATCTTTAGGGTCCGAGCACCGACAGTGCAAGGGCACCGCCTGTCCACCAAAACAATGGCATTTTTCAGGGCCTGAACATGCTTGAAAAGTCATGAAAATTTGCACACATAAATTGGCAAAAAATTTCATATTTTTTAGAGCTTGTGGAGGTTTGTGGCAAAATGGCTCCATAGCGCCCCCTACACTTTCCTACGGGCAGCATGTTTCACTTACAGCTACCAAATTTGGAACACGTATGCAGCACATCAGGCTGAACAAAAAAGTCAGTGGTGGCAATTTTCTAAACCCAACAGGAAGTGAGCTATTTTGCGTTGAATTCCAGATTTTGAAAATTTTTCATTTTTTTCTAGAGCGAACTCCTCCTCGGGGGAAACTCTAATTCACCTCAATTTCGACCAGTACATACAGGAGGCCTTAATGAGCAAAAGTTATTAAAATCTTTTTCCAAAGACAAATGGCGTGTCCGTGGCGACCTCTGGAATTTGATCGTTCGACATGAAATTTCAAGTGCAGTGTAAATGCCCTGAACATGCTCCAATCTGCCTGAAAATTTACATGTATGATCAGAGTCCTTTCCTGATGACATCTATATGATGAAATATTTTCACAGTCAGAGCGCCATCTGCTGGCAGCAGAAAATGTCATTTTTTACACTTTGATGTATTATTCTTTGTCTCTTGTTGAGATTCACCTCAACTGTCGTGACATAGACCTAAACATGTTGATGATGATTCACAGTGAAAATGGTGACGTGTCATCAAAAGGCATGTCTGTGGCAGCGCGGCGAATTTCGATGTCTCACCAAGATTACTAAAATGCTTATATCTCAGCAAATCCTCATTCTGTCTGCCCCAAACTTCATGTGCTGGACACCAGGCAAAGTCTGAAGACATCCACACTGAAAAATGTAAGAAAATTTGCAGCGCCACCTATTGGTAACACAAAGTTTAGACATTACATTTGCACATACCATTGCTCCAAACTTTGTTATATCATTCTGGAAATTGGTCAGCTCAGTCGACATCCCCTGACAATGCCACAGTGTGAAGATTTTGACATTTGGTAAAATGCTGTTGCCGTGGCAAAGTGTTGTTGTGAAACCAAAGTAGTTTTTGACAGGCTTAGAAAGCTCAACAGCTCACCAAAATTACCACACACATCACAGTCATCTCAAGGAATAACACTGTGTGCCTCTCTGCAGGGCATGTGCTATAGCGCCCCCTGCAGTATGTTTAATAAACAGCCCTGGCAGCACTTTTCACCTACATCCACCAAATTTGGGAGGCATATAGAGCACACCAGGACACACAAAAGAGCCTCTTGGAGCCATTCCCTAAACCCAACAGGAAGTCCGCCATACTGAAATAAGTGGAAATTTTTTCTCTATTTTTTTAATTTTTGAGAGCGAACTTCTCCGAGGAGTTAACTCCCAGAGACCTCAAATTTTTCCAGGATATACAACACGATCTCCTGATCAAAAGTTATTAAAAGATTCTTCCAGAGTCAAAAGGTGTGGACATGGCGACCTCCACAATTTTGATGGTTCGCCATGAAACAAGTGCTACCTAACTATCCGCTGCACGCTCCAATCTACCTCAGACCTCACATGATTAAACACAGTCCTGTCCTGGGGCCTGTTTCATGAAGCAGTTTCATTGAAAACTCTGAGTTTCTTAACGCTGAAATGAGGGAAACTCTGAGTTTTCCGTTTCACGAAGCGAGGTAACTTAACCCTGAGACAGAGGGGTAACTCAAAGCCTGTTTCACAAAGAGGGGTAACTTCAACTCTAGGTCAGTTACCGCAGTAACAGACTCTATGACTTGAACCTGGTCGCCAGCAGGTTTATCTGAGAAAACTTCGAGTTTCTCTCCGTCTCCGCCCACTTTCAGCCACACACGCAGTTTCATTTCCTCAGTCATTCAGTCAGTAAGCGGGCGAGTTTTGGCGCAGAACAGCTTTTATTAACGATCCAGTGGATAAAGGAGCAGCATTACTGCACAGATAATTAAATATTCATCGGTAGATTGTTATCAGACCGAACATAAATGTTCTCGCATTTCCGGACAGTTATCTGTTTGAGCGGTACCGTTTCGTAATCATTTCAAGTCCATAATCTACATAAACAACCTAATCCGTCCTTACATTTACAGTACCAGCCGTAGTCATGCTCTCATGGCTGCATAGATGCACACACATCCCCATCACAGCTCCCTCACATCATGAATAGGCAGTCCATTCACAGCATAAATGTGCAGGTAGGCTACAGGTAGACTGACTACTATTTCTAAATGTTAAAGATTGCATCATAGTTCAACATCTGTCATTCTCTGCACTGTCCAGATCATATGTGATGCTGCATACATCATTTCTAATGTGGAGGCCACGTGACCTGGGTCTGTTCATGACTCCAGGATTTATGGAGAGTCTAACCTGAGCAACAGACTGCAGCATGGTCAGCAGCCTAAAGATTTTCAAAATAGAATTCTCTTGTCTCCCTCCTTTAATATACTCTGATGTATCCACTATACATTACAGGAGAGTTTGATGGCCTTCTGCTGGGTGACAGGGGTTACCATGCCAACCCAGGCTAATGACCTCATACCCTGACCGTGAACCAGGCCCCCAACAGAACTTCAACCGGACTCACTGCAGGACCAGAGCCCGGGTGGAGATGGGAAGAGAACTATCTGTAACATATCTCTGTATGCCTTTCTGGATCCCCCTCTGTAAAGGCAGCAGACACAGTTTCATCCTCTTCATCCTAGATCAGTGAAATGTTTCAGTACACTTAAAGTACCATTTGGATAAATCTTGTGAGTGTTGCCTACTTACAATTACAAGGTCTGTTGTGGTGTGAAGGGGCCAAAAGACAAGAAAAGACACAAAAGAGAACTAAATAATAATAATAATATAATAATAATAACTAAATAATATGTATGTATATATATATATATATATATATATACATATGCATCCATGACCTTTTTTTTTTTTTTTTTCTTTTGTGTCCTGTCCGGCAACAGAGCAGGCAGAATGAGGATCTGGCTGCTGCAGTGTGCCATACAAGTTTGCTTTTCCAAGGGGAGTTCGTAAGTATAAGACTCCCCTTGATACTGTACAGTAATTTATTTAGATTGAATACTTGTTGATTAGTTAAATATACATAAATTTGCCGGACCTGACAGGGGAAAGGCAGGAAGAAAGAAACGAGAAAAGGAGAAAAAAAAAAACAAGAGGGGATAGTAAAGAGAAAAGGAAAAGTGCAAGAATACAATTATCTTTCAATTGAAACTGACACAACAGATAACAAGCTAGTACACCTTAACAAAGACACACCGGAACGCATCCTACGGGTTTTGTTACGAAACACAGCTAGTAATTATTCAAATCATCTATGTGAAACACACAAACTGAGGAAACATGTCTTTTGATATTTTGGCACCAGGACAAACTTAACACCCCCCAAGACAACATGGTTGCTGTGTTCACATGCAGAGTACGGTGCAATTGTGACTGTGATCATGCAACTATGACCTCTGACCTCCGTGAAGGCCAGAAGTGGGCCCGAGAGCCCACAAGACCCAGGCGAGCCGGCAGCAATCCCAGAGCAGAGATCCGAGCCACCAAACCACGAGGACGACCACGGACCGGCCCGGAAGGGGGCAGAGGGAGAACCCGGCCAGGACCTCCAGCGCCCATCAGGGCCGGGCCCCACGCAACCAAGATCGGCGGCCGCCAACCCCGCCAGGGGCCGGAGGCCCAGGGCGGACCCAGCACAGGACCCCGGGCCCCAGGCGCCAAAGAGGCAACCCCCGCCCCCCCAGGCAGAGGGTCAACATCGCCAGGGGAACCAGCCACCCCAGACGGCCACCCGGCATGGGCCGGCGCCCCCGCCGCAGCCCAAGATCCAGGGCACCCCACCCCCCACCCCCTGTGTCCCCCAGATGCAGTGTGTGTTATCAGTATTATGCGGTCTTTAGTGACTAAGTGCAATTAAAACTTGAGAGGTGAGCCATCAGAGGGTGCAGTGGATGGGGCCACTTAGATGTCCCCCACCACCACACCCAGCACAATGAGCACACCTCCCATAGCCCTACATGTGTGTGAATGTGAGCACAGGAAGTGAGGGGTCCGGGGATGAGGTCTGTAGGGAAGAAAACTTCCCCTCAGAGGGCGAGCCACTAAGGGCAATAGGCACCCCCGTTTCCCAGGCGCCCTCCAGCGCAGGACAAGCCAGGAGCAGCCGCCACCAAGACCGGGGCCCACAGCAACCGCAGCCAGAGACCCGCCGACCAAAGAGGCACGCAGCCGCCACACATCAAAGGGCGGAAAGGCGAGGGAGGACAGAGGGCAGCAGAAGAGCCCAACCCAGGGCCCACCATCCCCAGGCCCACCGCGGCCGCCCCCCAAGGGCACAAGACCCCTTACACACACACACACACACACATACACCCAAGCCCCCCCCCTACCCCACCCCCCCACAACCCCCCACCCCTTACATTAGGTGATGGAGCTGATCACAGGGGATCAGAGGGAACGAAAATCAGCTAACTGATCCTTTGAACCTGCAGACATTGTCTCGAAGCTGATGTAGTCTAATAAGAGATTCCTAAACTGCTTATTGTTCAGATTGTTTTTGGCTTTGGTAGTGTCTACGGATACGGGTCCGTATCCGTAGCCCACAGGCTACGGGTACGGCACTTTCCATTTGCCAGACAGATACGGACCCGTACGCGAGTCTCGCGAGTCAAGAAGCTGCTAACCACTGCAAACTGTTGAAAGGTAAGCAAAGGTTAAGGTTAGGGTTAGGGCCAGGTTTAGGGTCCGTACCTGTCGTACCGATGCTACGGTCCGTACAGCTAGCGTCTACCTGGAGTCACGTGACCAGATCTCGCGTATCTGATTGGCAAATGCCGTATCCGTAGTCCACAGGCTACGGGTACGGGTCCGTACCTCTAGCAACAACCTTTGGCTTTTCAATTTATAAGGATAGTTTTCTTTGCGATGCATAAGCTGGTGAGAACCATACATACAGAGTTAGATCCTATGTTGATTTCACCTAGGTCACCTAATAGGCACAATGTGGGACTTGCAGTAATGTTGCATTTAAACCATAATGACAGGTCTTCACATACCTCAAGCCAGAACCTTTACACAGGTGCGCAGGACCACATGGCATGGAGGTAACTGTCAGTCATGTTATCACTGCAGTGTGAGCAAATATCCGAATGGGACAGACCCATCCTGAACATCCTTTGTCCTGTATAATGAACTCTGTGCAGAATTTTAAATTGTATAAGTTGCATATTTGAGTTCTTTGACATTTTAAAGGTATTTAAACATATTTGTGACCATGCATTTTGATTAAGATTACTGGATAGGTCAGCTTCCCGTTTTGTTGTAGGAAGAAAGATTGTATCTTCTGACTTTGATAATATTCTATATAGTTTTGATAATAGCTTTGGGGGATGAAAATTTAAGAATTCTTCTACTCTAAGAGGAAGCTGTCAGTGTAATTGGTTGAGAGTGTATTTTTTTCCAATAATCGATTTAAGTTGGTGGTATTCTAAAAATTTTGTGTTGCTAATTCCATATTGTGAAGTGAGTGTGTGAAATGACAGAAAGTTACCATCTTCTATGATATGTTCTAACTGTTTTATCCCTTGGTTTCTCCAGTGAGAAAAATGCATCATCTTTTTATTTTGTAGAATGTCAGGGTTATTCCAGATTGGAGTAAATTTACATGGAATGACTGAAGACTTACTTAATTTTAGAAATTCCCACCAAGCCATTAAAGAGGAGCTGATTTTAATGCTTTTGAAACACTGATGAGATTTAATAGTTGTGCTGATAAATGGCAAGTCAGAAACGGCTATGTCCTCACATATTGCTTGCTCTACATCTAACCATAACTCATCTACATTACTAGGTTTTAGCCATTTGGAAATATACTGCAACTTACTAGCTAGGAAGTAGTGACTGAAGTTAGGTAAATCCAGTCCACCTCTATCTTTAGTCTGTTGTAGAGTCTTTAAACTGATACGTGATGGTTTGTTTTTCCAAAGAAATTTGGATATATATGAGTCCAGTGATTTAAACCAACAGGAGGATGGTTTGGATGGTATCATTGAGAATACATAGTTAACTTTAGGTAAAACCATCATTTTAATAGTGGCTACTCTCCCCATGAGTGATATGGGTAAGTGCTTCCACCGTATAAGATCATCCTCTATTGTTTTCAATAACTGAACATAATTTCGTTTTGTAAGTTCTGATATCCTGGGAGAGATATTTATGCCTAAATATCTGAGGTTTCCAGACTGTATTGTGATGTTAGATATTCTTGGTATGTCACAATTAATAGGCATGGCTGTAGTCTTGGACCAGTTGATAGAATAATCAGATATCACACTTAATATTTAGGCTACTTTACAATGTAAAACATGATCAACATGAAGTTCCTCCATGAGATAGTGCCGAGGTCTTACCAGTTTGAACAGTGTTTTTATATTTCATCTTAAGCTGCTGCCACGATCACTTCTCCCCCGCGAGATTTCCCCTAAATGAAATAACTCAATATTCTACGATTCAGACAGTTATTCCCTGTAATATTATTACAATTACAAAGGACTACATTTAAACTTACGTACTGATCCGGACAGCAGTGTTCTCCATGCTGTCTCCCTCTCTTTTGCAGCTGCAGCGGTGTTGCACTTCTTTCTAAAAACGTGTTCAAACTCGCCATATGAGCGCGTTAAAAACTTCCAGTTCAAAAACGCAGCCTTTCGCTTCCCCGTTTCCATGGTGATTCGTCGAATCGGGGCTCCATTGATGCTGTCTTTTCAGAGTTGCGGTGCACGCGCTTAACTCCGAGTGAAACTACTCCGAGTTGATTAAACCAACTCAAATCAGCCGTTGTGAAACCGAAAACTCAGAGTTTCCTGTCTCAGAGTAGATCAACTCAGAGTTGAGGATTAAACTCAGAGTTTGTGAAACCTGCTTCGTAAAATAGGCCCCCGGTGACACTGTATCTTGAGGTCTTCCCAAACTTGTCTGGATAAAATGCCGAACTTGTAAATAGGCAAAGAAGTCCTTCTGTGGAATTCCATACTTGATCTGAACTTGTGAAAAGGACATAACATTGCTGTCAAATAAATCACCAATTATTTTTATCCCTGTACTATACCACCTTTTAAATATAGCACTTTTAACCCCAGGAGTGAAATCAGGATTATTAATTAAAGGTGTTAGATAATAAAGATTAGGAATATCAGAAGTGTATTTGTTCATATCTCGCCAAACCTTTATAGTGTTGTCAATAAGTATATTATGTGTTCTGTCAAGTAAGATGCAGATGTTGAGGTCTCAGAGAGCACACAGGCCCACTTAAGCCTTAAAGGTAACAAAGGTTTTGAAGCAGACAAATAAAGATCTAAAGAAGAAACACTATAAGTTAACCGCATGATTATGCTTGCTGAAATATATATATATTCTTAGAGTGTTGATTTGATTAAAGTGATGATTTAGAAGATTTGTGTTTAAACTACAAAGAATGATTTAAGGAGTGATTCTGTGTAAAAGTAATCCTTGTTAAAAGCTCTGTGTGTGTGTGCAGGCCTTAAGAAAGCAGAAGTGCAGAATCACCATGACACAGCAGTCACAGTGACACAGCAACCTCCTCAGAAAAAAGGGAAGTTTGGGAAAACCCAGGAGGACACTGTGTATTTGCTGTAAAACCATGACTTTCGTATTACTGCTGTATGTGATTACAAGTTGATTGCATGTGTTAGACGGTGTCGGGGGCGTACCTAGCCAGATATGTGTGTAGGGGAGAGAGTATATAAGAGCAATGTTACAAGCACTGAACGGGAGACGTTCGCCGGAGCTGCAAGAGAGCTGCAAAGGGAACTTGGCCGGAGTTCTGAAGAATCTTCATCGCATCTATTGCCCTAGAGACGGGAAGACAACGCAGGACTTAGGCTCCAGAGATCACTGAGGACATCGTTGGAAGCAAAGTCCTTTTCTGACTTTGTTCAACAAGCGAGGACTACACTCTGCCAAACGGAGAGTTCTAAGAGGTTCTGCAGTTATCCAGAAGAGACCAACAGAGGTAAGAACCGACCACATCCAGAGAGGCAAAGGAGGCAACAGCATTGGGCTGTTCCCCTCCCCGGGGCTGGGAGATCCAGTGACCCACTACAGCCTGAGCAGACGAGGGTTCTCCATCACCCCCATCCAACAGAGAAGACAGCTGGGGCGTAAGCACTAACGTTCCAGCCTATTCCAGAGATAACTGTCAGACCACGATTGGCTTACGGGACTCCTCCGCTCCCCCTGCTGAGGGAAGAAATCCTTTTGTCCGCCAAGAAGACATCGTACTGAGTCCTTTGGACAACTGGGGACCCCTCCCAGATGCAAGTCAAGATTGGGTAGTTCAGTAGTGGCCATGCTGTCCGCTCTCTCTCCTAAATTTACTAATTAGAGAAGACTGTCAGGTACGCTCAATTTAGTTACTTTAGTTTAATAATTTTTAATCAGGAATAATTAATTGTTTAATCATGAATTGATGCTGTGCCCCTGCTAATAATTGCTTAATAAAACGCTGTATTGCATTTAAAGAGAAGCCTAATGAAATTATTATAAACCACCGATTCTGCATAGTGGTAAAAAGTTAAGTTGATTGTGTGCATTCAATCTAATGGTTCTTAAAGGTTACTTAGTCCAACTTGAGAGTGTTTAAACATTACCCCTGAGGTTAGTTTTTTCCAAATCTCTAAAACGAACCTAGGAATAGCACCAAGTGCATGCAGTCCTTAGAGGGGAGCTGCCATTAACGAACGTGATTGGTAAATCAATAACTACTACTTAGAAGGGCTGCTTAGTGGGATAGTATTTATCAGATAAGAGGGGTGAGACGTTTGGATGTAAGGCAGTTAGAACCTGGGCGAGTACCCCTCGACTCCAGCTTAATTATTCTGCTGAATCCTGTTAGGTAAATCTTAATAGGCAGATAGAATCTAACCCTTTAAACGGAGAGCTGGACCAGATTTAACCTGAGGCAAGGGTTAAAGAAGGCTAGACTTGCGGACATGGCGTCCCTGGGTGGGCACGACTAAGAGAGAAGTGTCCAAAAGAAGATTCTGAGGGTCCGGCGCCGACACCTAGAATCAACCGCCAGAACCTTTCAGTGGAAACTGGGGAAGAGAGGGCTAATCTCTTCTGACCGAGGTTCCACAGCTGCAGAGGTCGGGGAAGGAGAAGGACGAGACCTTCTGACCGAGGATCCGCAGCACGGGTGATCAGCCGACAAGAGACTCGGGATCATCACGCCTGACGGGAGGTACAGTGAGAACCGCAGGCTAGAAGAAGCCGCAGTGACCTTGGGCCAGCGCATCCCAGAAAAAGAGGCACCGCGGAGCAGCCAGACGAGGTCTGCACTCATCCCTGCTCAACGGTACTACAAGAGGTTTTGAGGGAGCAGACAACTCGAGACGACAAAGACAATGGCCGACGGCCAACCAGAGAATGATGTACTCATCCTTGACAATGAAGAAGAGATTGCCCCACAAGACGTCGTGAAAGCCGGAGGCTCCGGTGGACCGGAGGAAGAATCTTCTTCCTCCAAGGCCCCAGTGCAAGGGGAAACAACAATCAACGAAGTGGTAAAGGATTCCACTTCGCGGAAGCTTCGCCCAGACCTCACTCCAGTCCTCCAGTACCAGATCGTTCTGGCAGGTAATGAGTGGGATACCTGGGAGGAAGAAATAAGGAAGCATGTGCACAACTTTAACCAAAGGTTGACAAGAGCGCAACTGAAAGAGCAAATACAGGAGAGCCTCATGAAGGATGGGTGCTATGTTTCCCCCGAGAAGATTGGAAAGTACTGGCTGACAGTACTAGAGGGCAAGTCCAAGCCACCCAAGACAAAGCAAGAAGTGAGAGAGTGGATAACATGGTGGGAGACTACTTGACGGATTCGATGAAGAGTCTGCCCATGTCAAAGGTAGCCATGATATTGAGCCCCTCAGCAGAATATGACCCCGTGGTGAAGATGCTTGCCAAAGAGATGGAAGTGGTTCCAGTCCTGATCTCCAGCAAAGTGCGGGTAACGGCAATCCCGAGAGACCAGCGAGATGTATTGAGGCCCATACATGAGTACAAAGGCTCAAGAAGTGAGATGACGGTCGATGAGGACAGACAGAGTGAACAGACGTATCCTGGGTCTGCGAAAGAGTCAGATGAAGAAGACGCAGGTACAGAGGGACCTGAGTACACTGGGCTGCCAAGGCCAACCGGGTTCGCCAATTGGGAGGCTCTGCAGGCAGAATTTGGTGGACCGAGCCGTCCGTACCCGGCGCCCCGAACAAGCCTCACAGGAGACTACGTGGCACTGTCCCCCACGACTCAAAGAAAAATTCACGCTACCGATGGGCTCATCGAATCCAGCAAAAAGGTCCTTCAGTCCCTGAAGGCATATACTGCAGCCCACAAGGCTACAAAATACCCAGCTGATGAGGACCTCACTGAAGACGAGTCGACGAGCGACAAGTCCGAGAGGGCCCTTCCTACCTTGCCACCGTTACCCACAGATGGTAAGAAATTCAGCAACCAGATGGGGGCAACAGCCTACTATATTGAAGGAGACCCTTGGCAGTACCACGCAGACGCCCTGCTGGTGGTGTCCTCCTCGAGCCTGAAAGTCAGAAATACAGCTTTCAGGAAGGCTCTCGCACGCAGAGGTGGCGAAGAGTACAGGAAGGAGAAAGAAGAAGCCAGCAAGAAGAATAGGAACCGTCCAGATGGATGCAGACCTGTGGTAGTAACAAGCGGGGGAGAATCAACATACTACTGAATAATCCATGTGATAGAAGATGAATATCGTGATGGGGATGGCATTGAGCCGTACAGAAAAAGGCTATACAGCGCCCTCATCAAGGGACTGGCAAGGGCAAATGACCTGGGATACCGGAGAGTGGTCATTTGTGCTGACGGGCTGAGATCCAACACGTTGCCATGGGAAGTGGCAGAAGAAGCAGCCACAAGAGCAGCGAAATGGCAGCTGATGGAGCATCAGGTCTGTAATTTGTTAAAACAACTGGTGGTCATGACCTCCCCAGCTCAAAACAAAGAGCGGAGAAATCGCATACTGAAGCCCTGCAAGGATGCAGAGAAGGCGAGAGGCCTTAAAGCAAAAGGGAAAACTGATCGACCGGCAGAGGATGAGACGGAGATGCCAGAGGTGCCCAGCGCTGGACGGGAGAGAAAGTCGTCTACACCTGGTGAAGCGGCCCCACCCAGAGCTTACCCTGAGGGTGAGCACAGCTACATCCAGAGCCAGCCTCAACGCAAGTCCCTGGTAGTGTGGGAGCAAGAGACCCCACCAGGAGATGTGGTACAGAGGCTGAACCTGCGGGACCAAGAAGGAGCCATGGGAGAAGTAAACCCAGAAGGTGATTATACCAACATGCAGACCATTGGGCAGGAGCCTAGGGAACAGAGAACACCAAGGACCCCTGTAACTACAGGCCCAGTTGTTTCACCCATCACTCTGGGACCAACACCTCCAGTCCCTTGAAGACGCACCAGCTTGGAGCCAAGACGAGCCAATGTCAACCCAGCACCAGAACCAGATGTCGTGGTAAGCAGTGATGAGTCATCTGATGAAGCAGAAGGCCATGAAGACGACCAGTCATTGGAATCGGTCCCCCATCGGGAACCCAATCCTCCAAAAGACCTCAGAATAGGCACAAGAAAAGGTGAGAAGAAACCAGTGGAAATGGTGTCAGTAAAAAGAACCTCAGAAAGGTTGGCGAGAGACCTGAGCTTTGGTCCCATAAAGACCAGAGATGAGAGGCAAGCATACATGCCAGAAGTCAGTCAGACCAGCTATGACGTACCAGTCAACTGGGCTGAAAATCCAGATGAGAAGAAAATCCTGCCGGTGAGTGCTACTTTTGGGGAATGGGCTAACATATTGATGATGCCTAGTTATGGAACTCTGGCAGCCTGCACGCAGCTGACAGCTGGCTTCAGAACGGCATTCATCGCTATAACTCATGATGTGATGCTTTGAAGAATGAAGAAGGCAGCATACACATATGCTAAAGAAGTAGAAAGGGCTATGTTGGAAGACTTTTCTGAGGATGAAGAAACAGGAGAAAGACCCCAACAGCAGCCACAGCCATGGGAGGTTCCGGCAGTGGCGCCAGCAGGAGCAGCTGGTAATGTGATGAGCCTGCTGACGCCAACCCAAGGCTTCACAGAGTTCAAAAAGGTCAAGATGCTGGTGAAGGATAAAGAGCCTGGGCAAAGCATGGTAAATTACCTCAGGGACAACTGGTCGCTGGTGAAGAACACCACTACGTGCGAAAAAGCAAGAAAGCTGTGGTTGACCTATGCAACAGGTAACACAGTGAAAGAGGGAGAAATGTCTCAGAGCCATTATGACCGGTTAGTGCTTGAAGACTCAGATGATGAAGAGAGCTGGTTACTCAGGGCCAAAGCAAGGCTGGAGAAGGGACAGACCCTAACCCTCATTTGGCATGAGACCAAAGACAAAGTCCCACCCTCCAGGCATGTAAGAGCCCTGAGGATCCTGACTAGAGGTCAGAGGGATGAGGTGGACTTCGCCGCCATGCCATCTGATACTACAGTAACTCAGCTCAATGCAGCAGTAAAAGGGTGGGACCTGAAGAAGAGGTTCTACCAGACGAAGAAGGAAAAAGAGTCACAACAGCAACCACCAAAGGCTAAGCCACCACAAGAGACCCCTCAACGAACAAGAGAACCAAACCTACCATCGTGTTCTCGTTCCTGGCCTAACCGACCAGCCCCCAGAGACCAGGCAAGACCAGCCCAGAACAAGCAACCATTCCAACCTCGACAGACCCAGAAGCTGGCTGGTGAAAGGAAGGGTGATTACCTGCCTCCAGAAGAATACAGAAAGCTGACCCCAGAGCAGAGAGATGCCCTCTGCGCAGCTCGCCAAGCAGCGAGCCCTCAAGGGCCGGAGAAATGATGATCCAAGAGGCGCGGGTCACCCTAGAACATGCCTACTGGAAGGGGGATGAAATCTACACTGATGTGGATGGAGTCCCTTACCAAATAGACTCCGGGGCAGAGGTGTCGATGACCCGCAAGAGCCTTGACGTAGCAGGACACCTACAGGCCCAACTAGCTGATGGAACAGTTAGAGAGTTCCCATATGCAAGTTGGAAAGGAGTTGTATGGGTTCTGGGGCCTTTCAATCTGGTAACGACAAAAGACCTAAAGCGGTTACATCAACCCAAGAAGAACATGCCAGTCGAGAGACTGAAGAAGTTGCACGCACGCCTGATTCACTTTACACCTCAGCAAGAAGAGTTCCAGCTTAGACAGTGGTACAAGCCAGTCGATGTGGAAGAAGTCGCAGTACAGAAGGTTGAAGAAAGTGATCTTTCAGCTGCAGGAAAAGAACGGCTGAAAGAAATCATCTCAAAAGCCAAGGTGGCACGGTTCAAGAATGATTGTGGGGATCTTGGGGAGAAGTACACCCATACCATCATTGGAGGAGTGCATCCAGCAGTCCGCCAATATCCCCTCAATCCAGGTGCAGTAGAAGAAATGGACTTGATCGTTAAAGAACTGAGCGCCCTGGGGATAATCCGAGAAGAGCTGAATCCAATAACCAACAGCCCGATCCAGGCAGTGAAGAAACCTGAGTCGGCGGGAGGAGGATGGAGGCCAGTGATCAACTTTAAAGCCCTTAACCGACGGACGACCGCGAACAAGGCAAGTTTGATCAATCCCCAAGGTACCTTGAAGACCCTACAGGTCAAGAAATACAAGTCCTGTATTGACCTGGCAAATGGATTCTTCTCTCTGCGCCTAGCCAAAGCTTCACAAGGCAAAACAGCATTCACGCATAAGGGAAAAGCTTATGTGTGGACCTGACTGCCCCAAGGCTTCAAGAACTCGCCAAATGTGTTCCAAGCTGCTGTAATATGGAATAAATTTCCTATCATAATTCAAGAGCATTTTAAATTGATTTGAGGGCAGCATTTATCGATTTCATTCTCAGATTTTGTGATGTTGTCTCTCAGAACTCTGCTCTCACGCTCAAATTTGCTCTGCGCGTGCTCAAACTGAGTCCTCGCACTCGGTTAAGATGGTGCTCGCGCAGATTTCCTGCGCTCAAACTCTTCCTCTTGCTCTCACGGAGCTTCTGCTCACGGATCTCTGCTCTGCTCTCAGATTTTTTGTGTATCAACGCTGTCAACCAATAGAAGGCCGGCGAGTTTTGACCAATCACATTATCCCTGTTTGTATACGGGTGCGTTTGCTGTTTTCCGAGGAGCATCGCATACGGGTGGGCACTCTTTCAACAGGTTTTATCCACTCCCTACCTCCGGGACTGTAATAAATGTGATTTCTTTTATTTTTTTTGACCACCGTTGGAATAAAATATCATTCAATGCATACAACAGCGTCCGAGCTTCTCATTAAAACGGCTATATTGTATAATAATAGCGGCATCGAACACTGCTCTTTGAGGTGTGCTGGTGGAGAAAACAATGTCACCATGACGCCGCTCGGGGACGGCTGCCATCTTGGTCCGGTCATTGTACTTACAGTTCAGCAGCAGAAAGAACCAGATGCCAGAGCACTGTGCCGCATATTCGTGTTCAAATCGCCGGATTGTCGAAAACAGGGCACGAGGGATTACTTTTCACAAGTAAGATTGAACATTGCTATTGGTTGTATTCTGTGAATCGAATATTACTGTGCTGTATTTATGCCCACCAGCGAAATCATGGCCAGCTAGCTAGGCTATGTTTACTGCCGGTGTTGACCCGTCTGTGAACTGAGACTTTATACACACGTGGACAAAATTGTTGGTACCCCTCAGTTAAAGAAGGAAAAACCCACAATTCTCACTGAAATCACTTGAAACTCACAAAAGTAACAATAAATAAAAATGTATTGAAAATTAAATAATCAAAAACAGCCATTACTTTTGAATTGTTGATTAACATAATTATTTAAAAAAACAAACTAATGAAACAGGCCTGGACAAAAATGATGGTACCTCTATAAAAGATTGAAAACTATTTGACCAGAGTGACATGATTAACTCAGGTGTGTCATTTAATTGACATCACAGGTGTTTCCAAACTCATAATCAGTCAGTCTGCCTATTTAAAGGGAGACAAGTAGTCACCCTGCTGTTTGGTGAAAAGGTGTGTACCACACTGAACATGAACAGAAAGCGAAGGAGAGAATTGTCCCAGAACATCCGAAAAAAAATTATAGACAAACATCTTAAAGGTAAAGGCTATAAGACCATCTCTAAACAGCTTGAAGTTCCTGTGACAACAGTGGCTCATATTATTCAGAAGTTCAAGACCCATGGGACAGTAGCCAACCTCCCTGGACGTGGCCGCAAGAGGAAAATTGATGACAAATTGAAGAGACGGATCGTTCGAATTGTATCCAAAGAGCCCAGAGCAACCTTCAAAGAAATTAAAGGTGAACTCCAAGGCCAAGGTACATCAGTGTCAGATCGCACCATTCGTCGTTGTTTGAGCCAAAGTGGACTTCATGGGAGACGACCAAGGAGGACACCACTGCTGAAAAAAACTCATAAAAAAGCGAGACTGGAATTTGCAAAAATGCATGTTGACAAGCCACAAAGCTTCTGGGAGAATGTCCTTTGGACAGATGAGACCAAACTGGAGCTTTTTGGTAAGGCACATCAACTCTATGTTCATAGACTCAAAAACCAAGCATACGAAGAAAAGAACACTGTCCCTACGGTGAAACATGGAGGAGGCTCCGTAATGTTTTGGGGCTGCTTTGCTGCATCTGGCACAGGGTGTCTTGAAAGTGTGCAAGGTACGATGAAATCTGACGACTATCAAGGCATTCTGGAGAGAAATGTGCTGCCTAGTGTCAGAAAGCTTGGTCTCAGTCGCAGGTCATGGGTCTTCCAACAGGACAACGATCCAAAACACACAGCCAAAAACACCCAAGAATGGCTGAGAGAAAAGCGTTGGACTATTCTAAAGTGGCCTTCTATGAGCCTAGATCTGAATCCCATTGAACATATGTGGAAGGAGCTGAAACATGCCATTTGGAGAAGACACCCATCAAACCTGAGACAACTGGAGCTGTTTGCTCATGAGGAGTGGGCCAAAATACCTGTTGACAGCTGCAGAACGCTCATTGACAAATACAGAAATCGTTTAATTGCAGTGATTGCCTCAAAAGGTTGTGCAACAAAATATTAAGTTATGGGTACCATCATTTTTGTCCAGCCCTATTTCATTAGTTTGTTTTTTAAATAATTATGTTAATCAACAATTCAAAAGTGATGGCTGATTTTGATTATTTAATTTTCAATAAATTTTTATTTATTGTTACTTTTGTGAGTTTCAAGTGATTTCAGTGAGAATTGTGGGTTTTTTCTTCTTTAACTGAGGGGTACCAACAATTTTGTCCACGTGTGTAAGTCATATTCCACTGACTTAGATTACAACTGACACAGGAAAGCTAAAATATATATTACTGGTATAACATTGACCAGCGAATTTTACACAGGTGGCACAGACTGTATTGTTCACATGTAATTCACCTTAAGAACAGTAAGCTAGCTCTAATGTGTCATACCCACCCACTTACTTAAAAATACAGACAACTGAACATCTGACTGTAGAATAGTTTGCAAACAAGGTTATTCACAGTTTATGTCACGAATGGTGGTGGTAGAACCCAGGCGCAGATACCAACAGGTGTAGTGGTGAAAATAGGGTTTATTGAACCAAAATAAAACATCCAAAAGGCAGCAAAACAACACAAGGGACACGTACTCACAAACAGAGCAAATCCTTTACCGGGAGGAACCAGCTTAGGCAAGTCCAAAAGTACTAAGTCCACAAAGGGGTGAGTCCATAAAAGAAAAACCTAAGTAGTCCAAAGGGAAAATCCTCAAAAATCCAGAGTAAGGGGAAAATCAGAAGGTGTAAGAAACGGTTCGTGCTGTGACGCTCCCACACACAAAGAGGGGAGCAGGGGATATTTAAACTAAAAGGGGAAGGCAGGTGAATAAAGTTGAGCTGATTGCTCCTCAGCTGAGTCTAATGACAATAATTAGTCCTGCAGCAAGCAATCAGCTGTGAGCGAGAGAGGGAGAAAGGGAAACAAAAACCAGGCAGGAGCTGCAACAGCATCCTGACAGAAACCAGAAACAAAACCAAGTCAGGAGCCGGACGGCTTCCTGACAGTTTAAGCAGTTTTGGTTCATTATCAACAGATATGCATCAAAATAGGAGTTTTGTTGAAGAAAGGTTGTAAGAAACTTGAAGAAAACCTCTTGACCTCTTTTGTAAGATGTTTTTGTATAGACTCTCCCAAATCTTCCATTTTCATTTTGAAGGTGATGTGTGCCGTGCAAGCTTGGTCAGAGATGCTGTACCATCATCATTTGATGAGAGCTCCCACCTTCTAGCTCTGAAAAACAATGGAGGCCTACTGATTCCATCACAAGGCACAGTGAAGGTTTGACTTTATAATCTTGTATATTTTTTTTAATATTTGCATGTTAAAGTTGCTTTGTTCTTTATTTTCTCTGTACTGTAAAGTGTCTTTTAGCACTGTGTAAAGCGCTATATAAATATAATTTTTTTTTTTATCATTATAAGGTGCTGAGAGTTGCAGAGAGGGTGATTCGCCAGGCTTCAGCAAAACAAGCTCCAAAGGTGTCAACAGTCACACACAACGTTCGGGAGGAGATTGGAATGGAGGTGGTTTTTCTGCTTGGGGAACACATTGAAGAAAGACAGTTTGGTATCGACAACCATCATTCCAGCTTGTTGTCATTGGTTGTGTCCGTGTTTCTCAAGATAAGGCTGCACCATATTGCCAAACTTACCTGTCTTGACCTGCAGAAAGGGAGCACGACAAAGAAGCTCTGCAAAACAGTCCTCTTTCATTGGTTTTAGCTGTAAAACGTTTGTACATGTGTAAATGTGGTTTAGGGCAGGGATGTCATGTTCTTGTGTTAACTTGAGAATTTACATTTACATTACATTTTATTCTCTCTACATACGTGATTTATATATGTAGTATGATTTTCTCTGATATATAACTTTTACATATATATGTGAATGTTGATTTATATATATATTCCTTTTCTCTGATATATAACTTATATCTACTGTTTTATATAGAAATATGTGTTCATTAGTCAGTATATGTAAATATGGCGTAATCATATATTGTCTCTTCAAATTATTAAAATAATTTACTGCTATTATCTGCTTACAGTGTTTGCAAAATACTTGTCTACAGTCGAGCTTAATATCAGAATATTCTATTACTGTTAATCCCGCTATGAATATTAAAATACGCTGAACCATTTGTCCTGTATCATAGATACATGTATGACGTTTGCAACAAATAAAAAAAGTGTGAAAATCAGTTTAATATTCAGAGTTAAGATGGATTAAATGCGCTGTCAAACAGTGCTGAGTGGAGCGGGTGACCAGACCAAGATGGCAGCCCCACCACTCGTCATGTGGCGTCTACTCATATATAAATATGTCTATGCAGTAGATGGCTTGCTAAAATGGACCGGCAAAGTCGAAGCGCTCAGGCAAGTTATTTTTAAATTCATTTTAATGAAAACTATAAAATATTTATTTGATCATATACCTGATTTTAAGCATACATGAACACCATACAAAATGTATTTATATATCCCTGTATTTTCTTTGTTTTGTTTTGAGAACGATTTATATCATTAATAATTGGATCCTATCCTCATCAGGAAGTGGTACTGAAAATGTTAAATATAAGCATTCTTGTTTCAGGTTATGTTTAATTAGTTTTATCAGTCATCCTGACTTGGACCTTGACTATCTAAACTTCATGTGCACCCATGAATTGATGATTGAACTGATGGAATTACTTGCTCATTTTCTATGTTCTGTCTAACCAGACAGCACAGTTCTATTAAGTCATGTACTATATCCAATGGCAACTCTATCTGGTCTGCTAATGCGTCAGCAAGTATCAATTCATGGGTGCACATGAAGTTTAGATAGTGAAGGTCCAAGTAAGGATGACTGATGACATACTGAAACTTGGTTTGCAGTCTTTCAAAGATATGACGTCTGAGCAGGTTCTGTTGGAAAAGAAAGCAGTGCATATTGGCGCATTGTCTTATCTGAGTGTACTGACCTCATTTGCACATTAAACATAACCTGAAACAAGAATGCTTATATTTAACATTTTCAGTACCACTTCCTGATGAGGATAGGATCCAATTATTAATGATATAAATCATTTTCAAAACAAAACAAAGAAAATACAGGGATATATAAATACATTTTGTATGGTGTTCATGTATATTTAAAACCAGATATATGATCAAATAAATATTATATAGATTTCATTAAAATGAATATAAAAATAACTTGCCTGAGCGCTTCAACTTTGCCGGTCCATTTTAGCAAGCCATCTGCTGTCCCGCTGAAGGATGGTGACATTGTTTTCTCCACCAGCACACCTCAAAGAGCAGTGTTCGATGCCGCTATTATTATACAATATAGCCATTTTAATGAGAAGCTCGGACGCTGTTGTATGCATTGAATGATATTTTATTCCAACGGTGGTCAAAAAAATAAAAGAAATCACATTTTTTACAGTCCCGGAGGTAGGGAGTGGATAAAACCTGTTGAAAGAGTGCCCGCCCGTATGCGACGCTCCTCGGAAAACAGCAAACGCACCCGTATACAAACAGGGATAATGTGATTGGTCAAAGCTCGCCGGCCTTCTATTGGTTGACAGCGTTGATACACAAAAAATCTGAGAGCAGAGCAGAGATCCGTGAGCAGAAGCTCCGTGAGAGCAAGAGGAAGAGTTTGAGTTTGAGCGCAGGAAATCTGCGCGAGCACCATCTTAACCGAGTGCGAGGACACAGTTTGAGCACGCACAGAGCAAATTTGAGCGCGAGAGCAGAGTTCTGAGAGACAATATCACATAATCTGAGAATGAAATCGATAAATGCTGCCCTCAAATCAATTTAAAATGCTCTTGAATTATGATAGGGAATTCATTCCATACTGTAATGGATATTCTACAAGTACTTGGAACGACGATCTACATTGACGACGTGTTCATCGCAGACGACTTTGAGGAGGAACACCTGGAAAAGCTGCAAAAAATTGTTGAGAAGCTGACGGATGCAGGATTAAAGCTAAATCTGAAAAAGTGTCAATTTGGCCAGTTTGAGGTAAACTACCTAGGATTCCAGGTCTCAACCGACCTGGGGATCTCTGAGGGATACCGAGAGAAGCTGGAACAAATTAATTCAATTCAATTCAATTCAATTTTATTTATAGAGCGTCAATTACAGTCAACTCGTCTCAAGACGCTTTACAGAACCCAAATGCCTGACCCCCAGAGCAAGCCCAAAGGCGACAGTGGCAAGGAAAAACACCCTTTTAACAGGGAAGAAACCTCGAGCAGAACCCGGCTCTATATAGGGGGGACCCATCTGCCTGCTGGCCGGGCGGGTTGAGAAGGACAGAAGAGGGCAAGGGGGAGGGATGGGAGAAGAGGGAGGGGTGGGAAAGCAAGGAAAACACAACACACATTTGGATACATGCATGACAGGATATGTGACACAGACAAAGTATAAGCTAACATTGAAAACTGACTCATAATTTACTCTTATGATGTACGGCTCTGACATTAAACATACTCCATATATAGCTAGCAGTAAAATTCAAACAGTATGTAAGTTAGCATAACAGTATAGTGAAGGCAATGCAGAGTTGACTGGTGGAAAAAGGGAGTTGGAAGCAGAGGGCTGGAGGAAGGTCAGCAGCAGCATCCCACAGTGGACATGGTGGAGACTGGACCAGCTGGTGGAACATCAACCGCAGATCTGAAGCATCCAGCTCTGGAACTAGTGACACTCGGAGAAATAGCACAGGGGGAAACAGAGTGAATGTACTGCAATAACGGTATACATATTAAATGTAAAGGTAGATAGAGAAGGGCTCAGTGCGTCAAGAAAAGTCCCCCAGCAGCCTAGGCCTATAGCAGCATGACTAGAGGCAGAACGAAGGGACGTCCAAGAAGGAGTCAGCTGTGCAAATGAAGACACAAGCCGAACCCCTGTGGGTCACCCAGTCAGCCCCAACTATAAGATTTGTCAAAAAAGGAATGTTTTAAGCCTGGTCTTAAAAATAGAGAGGGTGTCTGCCTCCCGAACCCAAACTGGGAGCAGGTTCCACAGGAGAGGCGCCTGATAACTGAAGGATCTGCCTCCCATTCTACTTTTAGAAATTCTAGGAACAGCAAGTAAGCCTGCAGCTTGAGAGTGAAGAGTTCTACTAGGATAATAAGGTACTATCAGATCTTTAACATATGATGGAGATTGGTTATTAAGAGCTTTATATGTCAGAAGAAGGATTTTAAATTCTATTCTGGATTTAACAGGAAGCCAGTGAAGAGAAGCAAGTATAGGGGAAATAT
The DNA here is from genome assembly GCF_021347895.1 of Acanthochromis polyacanthus. NCBI lineage: Eukaryota > Metazoa > Chordata > Actinopteri > Pomacentridae > Acanthochromis > Acanthochromis polyacanthus. The sequence goes on from NC_067127.1 coordinate 28,096,304, forward strand.
GATCTCTTTTGCTAACTCCTGTCAGTACTCTCGCAGCAGCGTTTTGGATCAACTGTAGATGTTTGAGAGAACTATTTGGACAACCCGATAATAAGGAATTGCAATAGTCAAGCCTGGAAGTAACAAAAGCATGAACTAATTTTTCTGCATCACTCTGAGACAGAATGTTCCTGATTTTTACAATATTACGCAGGTGAAAAAAGGAAGTCCTACAGACTGTCAGGGCTCCCTCCTCACCCCCATCCTTCCCACCTGACATCCCCAAATATCCCTTTTCCCATCTGCTTTTCTCCCCCCTCTCCTGTTTCCTCTGCCCTGCCTGTCCCTCATCCACTCCTCTGCCCCACCTGTCTCATCTGTTCCTCTGCCCTGCCTGGCCTGTCTATTTTCCATCCGCTCCTCTGTCCTGTCCTTCCCCTACAGCTCGGTGCCTGAGTGGAGTCTAGCTTCTCCAGCTGACTCCACTCAGGCAATCAACTCTCTCCACGTCTCCCGGGCAGCTGACAACCATCCCACTAACGACTCACCACTGCAATAAAGACTGGCTCAGCCTTCCACTCCCTGCCAGAGTATTGAACAAAGAACCATGCAGTTCGGTTTGCGCTCTAGCCTTCAGCATTTTCTGTTTTAAGTTCTGCCGTGTTTCTTGACTTGTTTTCTCCCGCTTTTGTTCAGTTCGGCTGCCCGGGAACCCCCACTCCTGCCTGGAACCCCCACTCCTGCCTGGAACCCCCACTCCTGCCTGGAACCCCCACTCCTGCCTGGACCCCCCACTCCTGCCTGGACCCCCCACTCCTGCCTGGACCCCCCACTCCTGCCTGGACCCCCACTCCTGCCTGGACCCCCACTCCTGCCCGGAACTCCCCGCTCCTACACCCTAGTTTTCCCCCCACCTAGCCACCATTCTCACCCCCCAAATAATAAACCCCTTGCATTCAGCCAGCCCTGGTAGTGTGGTTTTCTGCTCAGGTCCACCAGCTCAGCGCGTGACAGAATACTCTGGCCACAAACGGACCCAGAGAGCCCACTACCGGGGTTGGACCCATCCTCTCCCCTCCACAGCCCTCGCCATCCCCGTAATTGGAATCCCTCTGCTCTGCTCCTCGTCTGGTCACCGTCAGTCCTGTGAGTAACTCTTCTTTTGTTAAATCCAGTCAAGCCAGTACACCCCCCGGTTAATTTTGTTGGAGCCCCCTGTTTAGTTCCCAACCATCATGTCAGTGAATGACTCCTCCTCTCCCTTCTGGGGAACCCGTTGGGCAGTAAAGCTGCCGTCCAAGAGGCACCATGGTTCCCTGGGTTCTGCCTCAGCGAGACCGCACTCCGGCCCTCCGTCTCCAGTCCACACGGGAGCCATCTTTTTGAACCGGACCCCGACCTCAGCTCCCCAGAACCGGACCCCGACCTCAGCTCCCCAGAACCGGACCCCGACCTCAGCTCCCCAGAACCGGACCCCGACCCAGTCCTCGGTACCCCCGAGCCAGGTGCCGACCCAGGATGTAGGTGCGTCCTATGTTTTCTTCTTTTCATGCAAAGAGAACAGTGTTTTCTTTTATGCTGTAAGCGACCTCTGGCGGGAGTGGAAGGAGTCTGGGAAGGAGAGCACAGTAGTCTTGGCGCGCAGGTTAGCTGCCCAGAGGCCCGAGCTAACCTGCCGCCTACCCCAGGAAATACTGGACTTCCTGGACAGCTCCATCACACTCCCCCATGGCAGCCACCCGCCTCCAGTTCCCGCGGTGGTCGACGCACCGCCTCCAGTTCCCGCGGTGGTCGACGCACCGCCTCCAGTTCCCGCGGTGGTCGACGCACCGCCTCCAGTTCCCGCGGTGGTCGACGCACCGCCTCCGGCCCCCAGGATTTCGGCTGCCGTCGAAAGGCTTAAGGCCTCCCCTCCAGACCCGCCCCTGGACCCTGCTCCGCCCCCGGAGGGGCTCCCGGCTCCGCCCCCGGAGGGGCTCCCGGCTCCGCCCCCGGAGGGGCTCCCGGCTCCGCCCCCAGTTCCCGAGGAGGTCGACGACGCTCCGCCTCCGCTCCCCGAGGAGGCCGTCGACGCCCCGCCTCCGCTCCCTGCAACCTCGGCAACCTTAAAAGGGATTAAGGTCCTCCCCGAGTCCAGGAAGAGGTTTTGCGCCTCCCATCCTGCGCCGCCCCCGGAGGGGCCCCTGGATCCTGCGCCGCCCCCGGAGGGGCCCCTGGATCCTGCGCCGCCCCCGGAGGGGCCCCTGGATCCTGCGCCGCCCCCGGAGGGGCCCCTGGCCCAGTGTTCGGTCCTGCCCCCGGAGGACCCACCGGACCCGGCTCTGCCCCCGGAGGACCCACCGGACCCGGCTCTGCCCCCGGAGGACCCACCGGACCCGGCTCTGCCCCCGGAGGACCCACCGGACCCGGCTCTGCCCGGCCCCCGGGCCGTCCGCCGGAGCGGCCCGGCCTGTCTGTCCGGCCCCCGGGCCGTCCGCCGGAGCGGCCCCGCCTGTCTGTCCGGCCCCCGGGCCGTCCGCCGGAGCGGCCCCTCCGGCTTGTCCTGCCTCGACCTGTCCCGCCTTCGGGCCGTCCCCCGAAGCGGACCCTCCGGCCCGCCCACCGGAACGGACCCTCCGGCCCACTCATCCCCAGCCAGTCCGGCCCACGGTCCGTCCTCCGGAGCGGACCCTCCGCCCTATCCATCCTCGGCCAGTTGAGCCTTCGGGCCGACCCCCAGAGCTACTGCCCTGCTAGTCCAGTCCGGCCCTTTCCTTCACTCAGTCCAGTCCGGCCCTTTCCTTCACTCAGTCCAGTCCGGCCCTTTCCTTCACTCAGTCCAGTCCGGCCCTTTCCTTCACTCAGTCCAGTCCGGCCCTTTCCTGTTGTCAGTTCACTCAGTCCAGTCCGGCCCTTTCCCAATCCTGCCCCTTCCAGTTTCCCCTGTGGGCCCTTCCAGTTTCCCCTGTGGGCCCTTCCAGTTTCCCCTGTGGGCCCTTCCAGTTTCCCCTGTGGGCCCTTCCAGTTTCCCCTGTGGGCCCTTCCAGTTTCCCCTGTGGGCCCCCTGGCTGCCCGTGGTAGCCGTGGGTTCTCGCCCCGGCTGGCTCCGTAGGGCGCCAGGAGGCGCCCATTGAGGGGGGGGTGCTGTCAGGGCTCCCTCCTCACCCCCATCCTTCCCACCTGACATCCCCAAATATCCCTTTTCCCATCTGCTTTTCTCCCCCCTCTCCTGTTTCCTCTGCCCTGCCTGTCCCTCATCCACTCCTCTGCCCTGCCTGTCCCTCATCCACTCCTCTGCCCTGCCTGTCCCTCATCCACTCCTCTGCCCCACCTGTCTCATCTGTTCCTCTGCCCTGCCTGGCCTGTCTATTTTCCATCCGCTCCTCTGTCCTGTCCTTCCCCTACAGCTCGGTGCCTGAGTGGAGTCTAGCTTCTCCAGCTGACTCCACTCAGGCAATCAACTCTCTCCACGTCTCCCGGGCAGCTGACAACCATCCCACTAACGACTCACCACTGCAATAAAGACTGGCTCAGCCTTCCACTCCCTGCCAGAGTATTGAACAAAGAACCATGCAGTTCGGTTTGCGCTCTAGCCTTCAGCATTTTCTGTTTTAAGTTCTGCCGTGTTTCTTGACTTGTTTTCTCCCGCTTTTGTTCAGTTCGGCTGCCCGGGAACCCCCACTCCTGCCTGGAACCCCCACTCCTGCCTGGAACCCCCACTCCTGCCTGGACCCCCACTCCTGCCCGGAACTCCCCGCTCCTACACCCTGGTTTTCCCCCCACCTAGCCACCATTCTCACCCCCCAAATAATAAACCCCTTGCATTCAGCCAGCCCTGGTAGTGTGGTTTTCTGCTCAGGTCCACCAGCTCAGCGCGTGACACAGACTTGCTTTATGTGTGAGTTAAAGGACATGTCCTGGTCAAAAATAACTCCAAGATTCCTCACAGTAGTACTGGAGGCCAATGTGATGCCATAACTATTTGCTTTGAAAGCGAGTTTCTAAGATGTTTGGGGCCAAATACAATGACTTCAGTTTTGTCTGAATTTAGCAGTAGGAAGTTAAAAGTCATCCAGGTTTTAATGTCCTTAAGACAATCTTGCAGTCTAGCTAACTGATCAGTTTCATCTGGCTTCATAGATAAATACAATTGTGTGTCATCTGCATAACAATGGAAGTTAATACAATGCTTCCTAATAATATTGCCTAAAGGAAGCATGTATAATGTGAAAAGTATCGGTCCTAAGACAGAACCCTGAGGAACTCCATGATTAACTTTAGTATGCTCAGAAGAGTTATTGTTGACATGCACAAACTGGAACCTATCTGATAAGTAGGATTTAAACCAGTCCAGTGCTGTCCCTTTAATGCCAATTGAATGTTCTAGACGCTGTAATAAAATGTTGTGGTCGATTGTGTCAAACGCTGCACTAAGATCTAACAAAACAAGTATAGAGACTAGTCCATTATCTGATGCTATGAGAAGGTCATTAGTAACTTTCACTAGAGCTGTTTCTGTGCTATGATGCACTCTGAAGCCTGACTGAAACATTTCAAACAAATTATTCCTTTGTAAGTGTTCACATAATTGATTTGCAACTGTTCTTTCCAGAATTTTAGAGAGAAATGGTAGGTTGGATATCGGTCTATAGTTAGGTAACACATCTGGATCTAAAGTGGGCTTTTTAAGCAAAGGTTTGATGACAGCAACCTTAAAAGCCTGTGGTACATAGCCTGTTACTAGAGAGAGATTAATCAGATCTAACATTGAAGAATTAATTAAAGGTAAAATCTCCTTGAAGAGTCTAGTTGGGATAGGATCTAAAAGACATGTTGATGGTTTGGATGTAGAAACTGTTGAAATTAGTTCAGAGAGACATATAGGAGTGAAGAATTCTAAAGATTCATCAGGTCTAACAGCCAATTCAAAAGCATCTGTGACATTTGTAGGAAGGGCCAGATTAATTTTATCTCTAATCATAACTATTTTATGTGTAAAGAAGCTCATGAAGTCGTTACTGGTTAAAGCTAAAGGAATACAAGGTTCAACAGAGCTCTGACTCTTTGTCAGCCTGGCTACAGTGCTAAAGAGAAACCTAGGGTTGTTCTTGTTCTCATCTATTAAAGATGAATAATAAGTTGTCCTGGCATTACGAAGAGCTTTTTTATAGATTACTAGACTATTTTTCCAAGCCACATACACTTCCTCTGAATTAGTGGAATACCACTTTCTTTCCAGCTTTCGGGATGCCTGCTTTAAAGTCCGCAGCTGGGAATTAGACCTCCAGGATCCTGGGATTGTGCAACTACGTGAGAGACCATGTTCCTGGATACCAGAAGTATGCCAGATCGCTGTATGCAAGATTGAAGAAAGCTGAAGACCAGCCTGAGGAGGACCACGACAAGACTTGGACATGGACAGCAACAGATCAGCACCATCTGGAAGAACTGAAGAAGGCGATCCAGGGGGCCCTACGGTTAGAGCCCAGGAGCCTAACGACCAGACTGGTAGCTGAGACGAGCTGCGACGACGACGACGCAGCTAAAACCAGAGTCAGCAACGAAGGAGCAGGAATTGTGGCTCTATGGAGCTACACACTGACATCCGTGGAGAAGAAGTACCCCCCAGAAGAAAAGGAATTGGCAGTCCTGGCAAGATACTGGAGTGCCCTGAAAGACCTGGCACAGGGTCAGGGCATCAAAGTCAACACCCAGAGCCAAGTACACCGATTCCTGAGAAAGGCCACTGTAGAGAGCACAAAGGCGACCAATGCGAGATGGGGAAGATGGGAGGACATCCTACTAGACCCGGACCTCGAGATTGGGTCAACTCAACCTGCAAGTAAGAAAGCACCAAAGCCTGAAGAACCAACAGAGGAGCCGTATGAATGGACTCTGTACACCGACGGATCAAGGAAAAGTCCAGACAGCACTGCCTATTGGGGCTTCATCCTTAAGCAAGGAGAAAAGGAACGTCACCGACAGAAAGGTAAAGCAGACGGCAGTGCACAAACAGGCGAAGTTACAGCAGTCCTAGAAGGACTGCTGGAAATGGAAAAAGAAAGATTAAAAGAGCTAGGGTAATAACAGACAGTTCTTACTGTGCACAGGCTCTAAATGAAGACCTCGCCATTTGGGAAGAAAATGGTTTTGAGACTGCTAAAGGCAAGACGGTGTCACACTGTGATTTGTGGCAAAAGATTGCCGAGTTAAGAATGAACATGGACCTCGAAGTGAGGCACCAAAGGGCCCATACAAAACAGGGGGCCCACTGGAAGGGAAACGACGAAGTGGATCGTTTTGTCCAAATGAGAAAACTCGTCTTTGTCGGGATCGAGGAATGGGACCAAACCCCTAAAGGAAAAATTGTCCCAGAGAAGTACGTGGAAGAAGTGGTGCGGGCCGTACATGAGGCGCTAGGCCATGTGAGCACACTTCCTACGCGTAGGGAGCTGGAGAGGCTGCAACTCTGGATTCCAGAGCGCCGTGTGCGACAAGTACTGAGGGCCTGCGAAGTAAGTGGTTGATACAACTCAGGACGCCGAGGGCAAAGAGTAGACAGGCTCACCATCAAGAGCACTATTCCCTGGGGTTCTGTCTGCATGGACGTGGCAGGCCCAATGGGGGTTACAGGGAAAAGAGGTGAGAAATACCTTTTAGTGCTGGCGGATTCAATGTCAGGCTATGTGGTTACCAAACCAGTGAAGAAAGCTAATGGCAACAGTGTAGTTAGCATGTTGGAACAGACGTGTGGCATACTTGGGGTGCCAAAAGAATTGAGAACAGACAATGGGACACACTTCAAGAATGCAAAGGTGGATGCATGGTGCCAACAGTATGGGGTGATGAGGATTTATTCACCCCCGTACACGCCACAAGCAAATGGAGTGGTCGAGCGAGCCATTGGGCTGGTAAAGAACTGGACAGGCAAGAATGCAAATTCCAAAGAATGGAGCACCAAAACCCTAGAAATCGGAAAGGCCCTGAACAACAGACATCGAGCTGATAGGCCTTCCCCTTCCGAGGAGCTGAATCAACGCCCCTTTGTGTCAGAGGAAATAGGGCGGGGCTCTGAGGATAAGATGGCAGCACCGAGCTCTAAAGTGCCATTCCAAGTTGGACAGCGAGTGTGGGTGAAGGCCAGAGATGCACCCACAGGCACAGCGGTGAAAGCCAAATCCGAGAAGCCTGACATAATAAAACAAGTTTTGGATAGCAACACAGTTTTGCTCAAGAAAGGAGGAATCCAAGGAGTGGAGCAGCTAAAGCCAGTTCCAGACTAGAGAGAACCAGGAACCAAAAACCATGGCTACGAGCACACAAGGCTTACCACCCTTCATCGGAGTAGCCAACGTTAAAGGGGTGGTTACTATGCGGAGAAGCACTACGGGACTCTGGGCAGGCGGAGCACTGAAGAAACTGGACTACGCTAAAAAAGGACTCCTGTCAGATGAGAAAGAGATGTTAGAATGGAAGAAGATGAACAACAATTGTGTGGTTTGCTGGAAGCCAACCACCCTTACGGTCCAATGGGAAGGACCTGGGCAAGAGAAACCTACGAGGATTAAGCCAAAACGAAGAGAAATGAGAAGTCTGCACCACAAACCGGTAAAGGTAACAGATGCCTATGTTTGTGGATTATGCAGGATGGATAAGTTACCCAGGCTGATCTTCATCACCCAATGGGATCTGCGCGGGGTAAGGCCAGAGACTACGGAGTGTGCTTGTCAGTGGGACGGAGACAGGCTCTACTATTGCAGCAGCTGTAGCCTCCAGAGAAAGTGTGGGCAGCTGGTGCAGACCGGTGAAGCCGAAGGATGGCAGGTGAGGAAGATGGTTGATCCTCTACAAGCGTTGGAGCCAGAAGCGATTGAGGGCGACGAAAGAGAAGCATCGACCTCAGCCTGGAAAGACGAAGGTGAAGGAGCGCTGTCAGCACCGCCGCTATATCCACCGATACAGGATGAAGAGAAAGGAGCCACCAGGGGTGAGGTCCAGGAGCAACCGCTCTGGAAGAAGACAATCCAGAGGGCCTGGCCTTACAGCCTGGCTTCAGCAGAAATGATGTCTCCACCACTGGCTATAACACAAGTCCCTCTGGTGTTCAGGGTTTATCGTGACCCAGATGGGCCTAAGTATACATCAGGTATGGAAATGATTCCAGGCCCACAACGAGAGATGGCACAAGCACATGGTTGGGAAGGACCATGGGAGCTAACTACGTGGATAGGTTGGTGGAAGAAGTGTACACTGACTCAATGATCCCCCTGGTAGACGCTGGACCAGTGCCAAGAGAAGAAGGTGCTAGGGGCACCAACCTCTACTACAGCGTTACAAGCCTCGATGCATGGGGCCACTCGGGCATGAAAGCCAAAGAGAAGACTGCAGAGTACACCGTGACACCAGAAGACTGGTGCCGAGAAGGAAGTGTCCAATTGGTGAACTCCTGGGTGTCAAGAGCGGCCACGCCTACAAGACCGCATCAGACGGCGACGGTGAAGATGCGAGTGCGCATGGTCATTGTGCCATTCGTGGGAGTGTACCCGCTGGGAGCAGACGTGTCTGAGGTACAGAGAGAAGTGAAGCCTGAGGAAGATTCTGCCAAGAAGGGGGAGAAAGAAAAGGAGAGTGTTTGGTCAAGAATCAAAGGCCTCACCAAGAGAGTTGGGAAAGGAAAGAAGAATCCTGAACCCAGCCAACAGTAAGGTCAACCTGTCGTTGTGAAAATGCCGTATCAACCAGTGTATAAACCATACACAGATGTAGAATTGTACACTGGGAGGCCATATATAAATGAAAGTAATGGTAAAATATACTTCGACTCCCCTGAGAGGGATTTCAAGTACACCAATAGAAGATGTGGGACAATGAACTATTTTTGCACTAATTTTGAGTACACCAGAGACCCGGACATGCGGAAATATGGACCATTTCCCATACGTGAGCCATGTATAGTGAGGGGAACCGATCTTCAAATGAGACAGAGAAGGTTCGAAGATGCACACCAAAGGAGGCACTGGGTATGGAAAGCAGTGCCCCCCTGTCCAAGGTCGTCTCCTTGGATCCTAAATGTGGCCTGCTTCTTATGGGGGTCGATGGAATTCAAACTAACGTGGGGGCCTAACTACGCTGACCCATGGCAGGGTGAGTACGTCGAGATCAGTGTAGGAAGGAGGGTGATCTGAACTTCCAGCCCTTATATGTATAGGAAGATGAGATATTGGATGGTGAATCCTGGGTGGTATCTCCTTGAGAACCACAGTCTTCCTCTGCGAACAATCACCCGAGAAATAGAGATCCACCCAAAGCACAATGGAGGATACCTGCTTCCAAGAACGGTAGAGAACCCTCTCATATACCCTGGAAGAGGAAACTGGTTTTACCATGACCGAAAGGCAAAGGCGATGGAGCTGGTGACACCAGAAGGTCAGCCACTATATGCTGAACTATTGCAGCTCCGAGAATCTGGCAGAAGAAATGCCCGAAGGGATGACGAAAAGGCAGAAGACTACCCAGAAGACACCCCTTTCGAAGAAGCACGAAGAGGAGTGCAGATGAATGCAGGTTTATTCGCACAAATTGCTGAAGGGCCATTGCCAAAGCCAGATCGATTGATCGTGACGTCATGGAAATGGGTGTGGAGAGGGCTGGACCCAGAGATAGACAGGTACCCAGCTCCTATCTACACAAAGTTACTCAGAGGAAGGGTCACTCGGGATGAAGAAGCGGAGCTGGCACGAGCACTGAAGCCCCTCTTCACTGTCGCACCAGATGAAGAACCTGAGGACAAACCAGTCCAGATCCTGAGACCTTGCACCAAGAGGCGGCCCGCAGATGGATCAAGGAAAACTCGAGACGATGGGACGACAAAAAGAGAAAGGAGTCTGGACCTAGACGACAGTAAGACAGGCCTCTCCTTGTAAAAAATGCCGCTTCGACCATATCTGTGTGATGATAGGTATACAGGAAGACCATGTATACAAGAATGCAATGGAAAAATATATCTGGATCGCCCTGAAAGAGATTTTGAATACACCAACAAAAGGTGTGGAACAATTAATTATTTTTGTACCAACTACGAGTATTCCAGAGATCCAGATATTAAACAAACCGGGTCAATAGATGTGTGTACTCGGTGCATAGTAGAAGGGAAAGACCTCCAACAAAGGCAGAAAAGGTACGAAGAGTCGAGGGGTGGTTGGAAGAGCCAACCAGTGCCAACCTGTCCTATTGCGGGCCCTTGGATCCTGAATGTGGCCTACTTTTCTTGGGGACGGATGGGGATCAAGCTGACTTGGGGACCTAACTATGCCGACCCATGGCAGAGGGAATATGTTGAGATCAGTGTGGGAGGATTGGTGGTCTGGGCCTCCAACCCCGACATGTACAGGAAGCTGAGAAAACGCATGGATGACCCTAATAGGTATGTCCTAGAAAACTGGAATCTTCCACTACGAACGATCGTCCAAGAGAAAAAAGTCCCTACAAATCTGGATGGGAGACAAATGTTTCCCAGGACAGCAGAGAGGCCTATAGTGTGTGAGGGAAGAGGAGAGTGGTACTACCATGAACGAAAGGCGAAGTTGGTGGAACTTGTGACTCCAGAGGGCCACCCACTGTATGCCGAGTTGCTGCAAAGCCGAGAATCAGGACCGCGCTACGCCGGAGCATGGTATCAACATTGGTACCACTATTCATCAGTTTCCCCTACGAAGCGGCCTGGAGAGGATTGAAGCTGAGACCATTTGATCACTACACAAGAATCGCTCAAGGGCCCCTACCGAAGCCGGATAGGCTGATCATAACGTCATGGAGATGGGTGTGGCGAGGGCTGGACCCACAGCTTGATAAATACCGTCTTCCCATCTACACAAGGTTACTCGAAGGAAGAGTTTGCGGAGATGAGGAGAAGGAGCGGTACGAAGCACTGAAGGCTATCTTCCCCAAACCACCAGAAGAAGAATCTACAGACGCACCAGGAGAAGACCCGGGGATGCAATATGTCCCCAAAAAGCAAAAGGTTTATGGGCCCAGATGAAGAATTTGACAAGGATGAACGGCATTCACAACCACAACAACGACCACGGAACGGTAAATGGACTTGGATATGTCTAGCGATTAGAGTTTTAGCAGTATTGATAGGATGTGCATCAGTCCTAACTATACTGTATGTTCTTGGAGAAGAACCATGGGCAGAAGCCTATACAGAGATTAGTTATACCTCAACGAAGAGGTTTAACCAGACCTGCAGAGAAGCGCAGCCCAGAAACCTATTCCGACCAAAGCTACAAGTATGGGGGAATGATACAAACCAGACGGCCCTACCAGAAGTGATGAAGCTGCTGGGCCCCACTCAAGGTAAAGAGGACAGCAAAAACCTCACCACAGACATCCTAACCTGGGTTGGAGAAATTGGAGCGAACGCCACCGACAACCAGACCACTTTGCAGACCTGGAGAGAGATGCTTGAGGCAGAAGACCTGATCAACGCGACCACGATGGTGGAAAACTGGCAAACCTACCCTGAAGAAATAGGTATCCGGTACTGGATCAGGAATGGAACCAGGATCAAGACAGGTCAGTGTAACTGGGTACATCCAAATTTGGAAACCCCAAGATGGTACTGTACGAAGGCATGTGCCCTATGGCTGGGACAGACGACCAAAGGCTACTGGAAATCTGAAGTTGTGTATGCAGCACATCACAAAAATGAGACGTGCACTAGAATTCTCCCATCAGATGGGATGTTTGGGGATATTACAACTTTACGTGTGATATCTCACAACCTCCAACAGTGACTGAAAGCACAAGAAATGTAACCCAAGCTCCAACTACCATCATTGCTGAAACAGGTTCAGTTTCAGCCACCCAAACACCAGCACCTGGGGTGAGTACAACTACCCAGAAAGCTACTATACAGTTAGTAGATCCAAACTTCAAGCCAAGAAGTAACCACCGTCGCAGGCACCAATGGGACATAATTAAGGCTTGTGTAACGAATAAGTTCCTAGCCTTAAACCCTTGTTAGTGGAACATGCTCGCAGACTGTAAAACTCAGAACTATCTGGTAATAACTCCAGCTACACACCTGATGTTCTACGTCACGAAAGGTATGTATGGACCTGAACCACGGACCCATCATGAGGATTGGCTCAATAACACCTTGCCCTGGTTATGGATAGTTCCGGTAAAGCACTTTAGAGGAGCATTCCAGAGGGGTTATGCAAGAACTGGCCAGGGCCTGGCGGGACCGACAGAAACCAACATGTACACACGTGGACAAAATTGTTGGTACCCCTCAGTTAAAGAAGGAAAACCCACAATTCTCACTGAAATCACTTGAAACTCACAAAAGTAACAATAAATAAAAATTTATTGAAAATTAAATAATCAAAATCAGCCATTACTTTTGAATTGTTGATTAACATAATTATTTAAAAAAACAAACTAATGAAATAGGGCTGGACAAAAATGATGGTACCCATAACTTAATATTTTGTTGCACAACCTTTTGAGGCAATCACTGCAATTAAACGATTTCTGTATTTGTCAATGAGCGTTCTGCAGCTGTCAACAGGTATTTTGGCCCACTCCTCATGAGCAAACAGCTCCAGTTGTCTCAGGTTTGATGGGTGTCTTCTCCAAATGGCATGTTTCAGCTCCTTCCACATATGTTCAATGGGATTCAGATCTGGGCTCATAGAAGGCCACTTTAGAATAGTCCAACGCTTTTCTCTCAGCCATTCTTGGGTGTTTTTGGCTGTGTGTTTTGGATCGTTGTCCTGTTGGAAGACCCATGACCTGCGACTGAGACCAAGCTTTCTGACACTAGGCAGCACATTTCTCTCCAGAATGCCTTGATAGTCTTCAGATTTCATCGTACCTTGCACACTTTCAAGACACCCTGTGCCAGATGCAGCAAAGCAGCCCCAAAACATTACTGAGCCTCCTCCATGTTTCACCGTAGGGACAGTGTTCTTTTCTTCGTATGCTTGGTTTTTGAGTCTATGAACATAGAGTTGATGTGCCTTACCAAAAAGCTCCAGTTTGGTCTCATCTGTCCAAAGGACATTCTCCCAGAAGCTTTGTGGCTTGTCAACATGCATTTTTGCAAATTCCAGTCTGGCTTTTTTATGAGTTTTTTTCAGCAGTGGTGTCCTCCTTGGTCGTCTCCCATGAAGTCCACTTTGGCTCAAACAACGACGAATGGTGCGATCTGACACTGATGTACCTTGGCCTTGGAGTTCACCTTTAATTTCTTTGGAGGTTGCTCTGGGCTCTTTGGATACAATTCGAACGATCCGTCTCTTCAATTTGTCATCAATTTTCCTCTTGCGGCCACGTCCAGGGAGGTTGGCTACTGTCCCGTGGGTCTTGAACTTCTGAATAATATGAGCCACTGTTGTCACAGGAACTTCAAGCTGTTTAGAGATGGTCTTATAGCCTTTACCTTTAAGATGTTTGTCTATAATTTTTTTTCGGATGTCCTGGGACAATTCTCTCCTTCGCTTTCTGTTGTCCATGTTCAGTGTGGTACACACCTTTTCACCAAACAGCAGGGTGACTACTTGTCTCCCTTTAAATAGGCAGACTGACTGATTATGAGTTTGGAAACACCTGTGATGTCAATTAAATGACACACCTGAGTTAATCATGTCACTCTGGTCAAATAGTTTTCAATCTTTAATAGAGGTACCATCATTTTTGTCCAGGCCTGTTTCATTAGTTTGTTTTTTAAAATAATTATGTTAATCAACAATTCAAAAGTAATGGCTGTTTTTGATTATTTAATTTTCAATAAATCTTTATGTATTGTTACTTTTGTGAGTTTCAAGTGATTTCAGTGAGAATTGTGGGTTTTTCCTTCTTTAACTGAGGGGTACCAACAATTTTGTCCACGTGTGTACGTGCAGAAGCTTCCTACGCCATCAGACCTGATGGGGGTCCCAAGAGGGGATTTCCAGAAGATTGACCAGTGTGTGGTGAAGAAAGTCGCTGAAGCACTGGACGGAGAAGAGTATGTTGTGAGCGCATGCCCCAGGGCAAACTCCCATTTTCCGTCCACATAACGGCATCCACACCCTCCCGACAAAACTTTCAGTCTGTAAGTAGAAGTTACAGCATGTTTTTAGCTTAGAACGTAAACCAAACCAAGAGTCACCGATGTATTTTTACTCAAACTTAGCTGGAGTAAAACGGAACAAAACGTTACGTTGACATCCGAATCTTACCCCTTATTTACTTGTCTGGGCCATCCATTGCTTCAACAACAGTTGTAGCATCTTCAACAAAGTCAAAGGAAAAATTCTTACTATTGTAAGAAAACGCAGGGTTGCTGGGGACTGCATTCTAAACCTGATCCCTTTGGCGATCAGCTGCTGGCACACCGTGTTGAACTTCCTTCGCTGTTGGAGCACCTATTGTGGAAGATCTTGGCGAATGGTAATCGTAGCTCCTTCGAAAACTAATTTCTTCTGCTTGCTGAGAGCCAGCACCTGAATATTTCTTAAGTTAAATTGTAATTTGTAATCTGCAGACATTTTCAATTATATTACAGTTAACTAACTTAACTTATGAAATCTAGCAGGTTAGCTTCTGACTAACAAGCTCACTGTTAGCATTAGCTTCAACAGGTACCAAATGAAGTTGCTTTTAAACCACCTGTCCGCTGTATTGTGTTTTCAGTGTTGTTTGAATTGTCGACACTCTAGTTAAGTTAAATTAAATATTCTGTAGTTTGATAACATCTACAAAAGTGTTTTGTTTTGCTCAGATAAATTGTGTTCATAAAATGCATTATCAACCATGCAAAAGTGTTCCAAAATAGTTTGTTGTAGTTTGATAAAATGTCAGTGAAATAAACTTTTTATTTCTAACATGTAGATCTTTTATTAAAAATAACAAAAAAACAATAACAAACAAAAAACAAAACACAATATGTAGAGAGTTAGCGTGTTAAACTTACAAATCCTAGCAGATTAGCAACTTTTGAAAAGCTAACTAAGAATTAGCATCAACTGTACAACTGTAGCTACCAAACTATGCTGCTGTCTAACCACCTGTCTGTTGCATTTATTCATGTTTTTAGAGGATTTTCTATTATGTTTGGTCTAATTAAGATAGATTTTAATGTGTTACAAATAGACATTTAGTTTTTAGTCAGGAGGCAGGTTAGCTTTTTGATTATTAGCATTTGCTTCAAAAGTAGCTGCCAAACTATAACTTTTTTAAAAATTATTTTTCTTGGCCTTTTTTGCCATTATTAGATAGGTACAGTGTAGACAGACAGGAAAAGAGGTAGGAGAGTGGGAGGAAGACATGCAGTAAAGGTCCATGAGTGGGAATCAAACCCTGTCCGCTGTGTCGGGGACCAGCTACTGTACATAGGTTGCCTGTTTAACCCATTGAGCCATCCGGGCACCAACCTAAACTATTTGTTAACCACCCTTCTTTTATGTTAAATAATGCTTTTCAGTGAGGTTTGTATAGCAAAGCTCAATTCAATATTTTGTAGTAATTTTCGCTAGTGCTAAATAGCATGTACAAAAGTGCAAACATTTTTAAATTAACAGTTGTGTTTGTGAAATGTAGCATCAGTTTTGTAAAAACAGTCTGAAATTGTTTGTTACACAGTGTAATAAAAGTTAGTTTAATTAGATTATATTTTGTAACATGAAGACATTTAAAAAAATATTTAGAGTTAGCTAGGTACACCTATGAAACCTAGCAGAGTAGCCACTCATTGAAATGGTAGCTAAGGATTAGCATAACACTACCACAGTAGCTACCAAATTATGCTGCTTATTAACCAACCAGCTGCTTTATCAAATGATGTTGTTAATGAGTTTTCTATTATCCATCCATTCTCTATACACTGCTTTATCCTCACTAAGGTCACAGGAGGGCTGGGGCCTATCTCAGCTGACTCGGCGAGGCAGGGGACACCCAGGACAGATCGCCAGTTTTGTCGCAGGGCTACATACACACGTGGACAAAATTGTTGGTACCCCTCAGTTAAAGAAGGAAAAACCCACAATTCTCACTGAAATCACTTGAAAACTCACAAAAGTAACAATAAATAAAAATTTATTGAAAATTAAATAATCAAAATCAGCCATCACTTTTGAATTGTTGATTAACATAATTATTTAAAAAAACAAACTAATGAAATAGGGCTGGACAAAAATGATGGTACCCATAACTTAATATTTTGTTGCACAACCTTTTGAGGCAATCACTGCAATTAAACGATTTCTGTATTTGTCAATGAGCGTCTGCAGCTGTCAACAGGTATTTTGGCCCACTCCTCATGAGCAAACAGCTCCAGTTGTCTCAGGTTTGATGGGTGTCTTCTCCAAATGGCATGTTTCAGCTCCTTCCACATATGTTCAATGGGATTCAGATCTGGGCTCATAGAAGGCCACTTTAGAATAGTCCAACGCTTTTCTCTCAGCCATTCTTGGGTGTTTTTGGATCGTTGTCCTGTTGGAAGACCCATGACCTGCCGACTGAGACCAAGCTTTCTGACACTAGGCAGCACATTTCTCTCCAGAATGCCTTGATAGTCTTCAGATTTCATCGTACCTTGCACACTTTCAAGACACCCTGTGCCAGATGCAGCAAAGCAGCCCCAAAACATTACTGAGCCTCCTCCATGTTTCACCGTAGGGGACAGTGTTTTTTCTTCGTATGCTTGGTTTTTGAGTCTATGAACATAGAGTTGATGTGCCTTACCAAAAAGCTCCAGTTTGGTCTCATCTGTCCAAAGGACATTCTCCCAGAAGCTTGTGGCTTGTCAACATGCATTTTTGCAAATTCCAGTCTGGCTTTTTATGAGTTTTTTTCAGCAGTGGTGTCCTCCTTGGTCGTCTCCCATGAAGTCCACTTTGGCTCAAACAACGACGAATGGTGCGATCTGACACTGATGTACCTTGGCCTGGAGTTCACCTTTAATTTCTTTGGAGGTTGCTCTGGGCTCTTTGGATACAATTCGAACGATCCGTCTCTTCAATTTGTCATCAATTTTCCTCTTGCGGCCACGTCCAGGGAGGTTGGCTACTGTCCCGTGGGTCTTGAACTTCTGAATAATATGAGCCACTGTTGTCACAGGAACTTCAAGCTGTTTAGAGATGGTCTTATAGCCTTTACCTTTAAGATGTTTGTCTATAATTTTTTTTCGGATGTCCTGGGACAATTCTCTCCTTCGCTTTCTGTTGTCCATGTTCAGTGTGGTACACACCTTTTCACCAAACAGCAGGGTGACTACTTGTCTCCCTTTAAATAGGGCAGACTGACTGATTATGAGTTTGGAAACACCTGTGATGTCAATTAAATGACACACCTGAGTTAATCATGTCACTCTGGTCAAATAGTTTTCAATCTTTTATAGAGGTACCATCATTTTTGTCCAGGCCTGTTTCATTAGTTTGTTTTTTAAATAATTATGTTAATCAACAATTCAAAAGTAATGGCTGATTTTGATTATTTAATTTTCAATACATTTTTATTTATTGTTACTTTTGTGAGTTTCAAGTGATTTCAGTGAGAATTGTGGGTTTTCCTTCTTTAACTGAGGGGTACCAACAATTTTGTCCACGTGTGTATATAGACAAACAATCACACTCACATTCACACCTACGGGCAATTTAGAATAATCAGTTAACCTCAGCATATTTTTGGACTGTAGGAGGAAGCCGGAGTGCCCAGAGAAAACCGACGCATGCATAGGGAGAACATGTAAACTCCATGCAGAAAGATCCCAGGCCCCAGGCCGGGACATGAACCGGGGATCTTCTTGCTGCAAGGTGAAAGTGCTAACCATTACTCCACTGTGCAGTTCTATTATGTCTGATCTAATTAAGATAGATTTTATTTGTTAGATGTAGACTTTAGTCTTTAGTTTTTAATCTTTAACAATGTTTAGAATTAGCTAGCTACACTCATGAAACAAGGAAGATTTGTTAGGCTGACAGTTGCCAGCTCTGGTTAGTGCTCTCTCTCTTCCTCTCTCTTCTCTTTTGTTTCAGACTCCTGTGGACTGATTGCTGCGGCAGGTGTCCCTCGTCAGGAGCAGGTGGAGGCGCGTGTGAATCACTCGTGTCTGTTGGGTATTTAAGGAGACGCCACACGCTGTTCTGTGCCGGATCGTGACACTACCTGCCTGGACACTGTCATCTGTTTCCACCTTTCACCGACCTACAGTCGACAACCCTCCGGACTTCCCTGCCGGCCGTGCCAGAACCCAGTCCGAGCATCCAATTGAGTATCTTGTGGTAGAGTTTGTTGTGAGTTAGTTGGCGTTACAGTAGTTCAGCCCTAAGCCGTATTGAGACACTTTAACTTTCACTTTGAGCGTTTGCTGTTCGGTAGTTAATGTTAAAGAATCGTAGCTTATAGGAAGTGCTGTTTTTCAGTATCGCCTGCGTTAAACTCAGCTTTCTGTGTTTCGAGCATCAGTTATACGTTCGATCAATGACAGCAGTGTAAATAGTGTTTAGTGCAGAGTTCCAGTTGTAGTTCCCGGTCCGAATTTGTAGTTTTTTCTGAGAACCTTGTGTAATAAATCTTTAAAAGCATTTGGTGGTTGTGTTTTTGTTTTCTGCACCTGAGCTCTCCTGCAAACCTTAACAAGATTTTTTTTTTTTTTTTTTAGAACTTGCATTTTATTGAAGCTTTTATGACAACAGAGCATTTCATACAAAGATAACTAATCAGACAATACAGAGATAAAAAGAAATAAGACAAGAGACTTGTTTTTTTTCTTTTGTTCGTTTTAAAACAAATACAATGGGATCCTGTCACGCCCTCCCGCTCCTGTGACCCGACTCATCAGCAGAATGACAAACGGCGGTGCAGAGAGCGCAGCCGGGAGAGATCATTAATCAGCACCGCATAAAGCCGGGTTCTTGCCACCACTCCAATGCCGGTTCATTGACTCATCCACCCTGCTCCTACGCACCCTGCTATATTCTACTCTCCACGTCGCTCCACAGACTCTGTTTCCCCAATGGAATATCCTTCCTGCTTTTCAGCCATCGCCATACTCCCTTCACTGACTCTGTCAGCTCTGCCCCACTTCCGTCTTCCCCCATCGGACACTCAGTAAGCCGTCTTAATATTAGTTCTATCTTATGTATAGTTTTTTTCTTGGCCATCTGGTTCACCTTCAGTTAGTTTATTTTATCTTTCTGTTGATTTCCCTTAGCCTCCCTCATTGAGCGCTGTTGTTTCTTTAAAGCATTCATTAAATCCTTTTTGATCTATCCACCTGCCTGCTTGCCTGCTACTTGGGTTCACACGCCAGTCTTGTGACAGATCCTGTGATTGCACAACATTAAAGAAGTTCAGGTTCAGTGGTACAGCCAGAAGGAAGGTGTAAAAAATGTCTAAGTTAGAAAGGCCTCTACTGGACGCCATCACGATCTAAAAATGTGTATTTGGAGTCTCGGTAAATAAGTTATCTTTTCCATATGGCAGAGCTCTTTCACTTTATGAATCCAGGTTTGAAGAGAGGTTGGCTCTGTTCTCAACCAGAAAGTTGTGATGCATTTCAGAGCTGCTGCAAAAAGTATATTCAGAAGGTACATCTCTGCTCGACCTTGTAACCCTGGTGGGGTGATACCTAGTATAGCTACCTTTAGGTCCCTCGGTATTACAACTTGAAAAATTTGGATTATTGATTTATAGACGTCATCCCAGAATGTCTGTATTTTGGGGCATGTCCAGAAGATATGTGTATGGTTAGGCACCTCAGTACCGCAATTTCTCCAACACAAGCTGGGGACATTAGGGGTCATTTTAGCAACAATATCTGGGGTTCTAAAATATTGACTAATTATTTTGGTAGTTGCTAGAGGTACGGACCCGTACTTTCCATTTGCCAATCAGATACGTGAGATCTGGTCACGTGACTCCCGGTAGACGCTGGAGGTCCGTACCTGTAGCATCGGTACTACAGGTACGGACCCTAAACCTGACCCTAACACTAACCCTAACCTTAACCTTTGCTTACCTTTCAACAGTTTGCAGTGGTTAGCAGCTTCTTGACTCGCGAGACTCACGTACGAGTCCGTATCTGTCTGGCAAATGGAAAGTGCTGTATCCGTAGCCCACAGGCTACCCGTGGTACGGGTCCATATCTGTAGACACTACCAATTATTTTCCATTTAAATTCTCTCCATGTATTTGAATTTGTGGTCTGGTGTGCAACCCTCTTTCCACATTTCATCAGATATACTTTGGGCCGTTTCTGCCTCCCATCTTTGTTTTGTCACAACGGGCTTATTTTGAGCCATTGTCGCAAATATTTTGTATAACTTTAATTATTCTTTTATCCTCTTCCCGCTTTTGAATTTGAATCAAGAAATTTTCAATTGGTCATGGGTCCATCACTTGTCCCCATTCTTTGTGAGATAACAAGAAAGACCGTATTTGGAGATACCTAAAGAAATCATTTTTTTGAAGTTGGAAGAGTCCTTTTAACTGTTCAAATGACAAAATACCATCCCTATCAATCAACTGATGGATATAAACAAGACCATGATTAACCCATTTTATAAACCCTGAATCTAATCTGTTTGGTTTGAAGGATTTAATATGTCCAATATTAGACAGAGCAGATAATTTAGTTGGAAATTTGAAAGCAACTCTGACTTTCTTCCAAATGTCAAGCGTGTTTTTAGTCCACCTTGAAGTACTCTTAACTGGAGTATCAACAAATGGCAACGCTTGTAGTGATTCAGAGCACATTGCTTTTCGATGCCCAACCATCTTGTATGGACATCATTTTGTATTCACGAAATCAATGGTTTTAATTGTGCTGCCCAGAAATAATGTTTTAGATTAGGGAGGTTAAGACCTCCTTCTTCCTTGAGTCCTTGGAGTGTTTTATATTTTTTCGTGGGTGCTTGCCTTGCCAAATGACTTTTGAAATGATTTTGTCCATCTCTTCAAATGTTGCCTTTGGAATCGCTATGGGTAACATTTGGAATAAATATAATAACCTTGGAAGTATATTCATACGTAGCTTTAATCATTTTACCATAATTTGCCTCAAATAAATTGTCCAGTGAGAGAGGAATATAGATACCCAAATATTTAATGTTATCTTTAGCCCAATGAAAGCCACTTTGTCGTTTTAACTCCAGTGGTATATTGCCCAAGACATCCATTGCCTCAGTTTTGTCTACATTAATTTTATACCCCGAGAAATATCCGTAAGATATCTGTTTTAGTAAACAAAGAACCGTGTTAGACGGTTCAGTCAAATATAAGAGGACGTCGTCTGCATAGGGTCATTCCGTGTGGTTTCACCAGATGGTGGTTGCCGCATCATTTTCAAATTAGTCCTAAATTTGCATGCCATTACATAGTCACAAATGTACTTTCTATGCAAAATTGTAGGCCTGTCGCTCAAATAGTTTCTGAGTTGTGGGGGTCTGAAATTTTCAGAATTTGGGCTATAAAAGCCTCACCAGCGTTTTTTGCA
The DNA here is from genome assembly GCF_021347895.1 of Acanthochromis polyacanthus. Classification (NCBI taxonomy): domain Eukaryota; kingdom Metazoa; phylum Chordata; class Actinopteri; family Pomacentridae; genus Acanthochromis; species Acanthochromis polyacanthus. Next base: position 28,117,749 of record NC_067127.1, read on the forward strand.
TCTTTAAGTGGTTATTTCTCAGCCTCTAGACATACCAGAGAGCTGTGAGTTGGTAAACAAGGCCTCTGCATGTAGCTAGTGCCCCACAAACATCCCCAGGTGTTTCCCTACACTCTGCAGGCCATGGGGGCTTGCTACAAATGCTAAAAAATTAAGAGATACCTACTCGCAAGTGGGGTTTGGGACCTTAAAAGTACTGGAAATACTGCACAGAAGTGTTCTAACACCCCTGGGTTCCATTCCACAGAAACTTGTGGGATAACTTAGCAAACTGGAGCTTTCTAGGTACCTCAGTTTGGAAAATATGAGCTCCCAAAATTGGACGAGATTTTTAATTGGCTATTTTTGGTGGCAAAAATCTCACTGTGGGAGAGGTACCAGAGACCCCAAAATTTTCTACAAGACAGTTCCATCTGTCTTCTATCACTGTACAAAAAAGCAGCAGGGCTATATTTGTAGTTACTGAGATATTCTTACTCAAAATGGCATGGGTAATGTCAAAATGTTTTTTTGCTTTTCAGTACTTTAAATTGGGATACAAGTATTAGTAGTCATTCCAATGGTAGTATTATGTATGTTTTGTTCTGTTTGAAATGTTACTTGTTAAAGGTGACTACCTTCAAAATGTGTAATGGTATAACTTAGGTGTAGGTTCTTTTGATTGAAACATGGCATTGTACAATTAAATTTAACATGTTAAATCCCACTGCACTGATACTGTAAAATTCAACATTATTGTTGTTATTTTAAATTAATCAACCATAAACTACTACAGAGCTCCCTGAATTCAAGTTAGCACATGTAATTTGTATGTGTATGTTATAATTACATGTATGCATTGCAAATGAGTGTCAACATGTCATTACAGTTTTTGAAGGTAGTCACCTTAAACAACTAACATTTCAAAAAGAACAAAACATACATAATACTACCATTGGAATGACTACTAATACTTATATCCCAATTTAAAGTACTGAAAAGCAAAAAAGTCCTTTTTGTGTCACAAGGTCTAGTTTAGAGCCATACCTGTAGGCATCATGACATGTTGACACCCATTTGCAATGCATACATATAATTATAACATACAAATACAAATTACATGTACTAACTTGAATTCAGGGAGCTCTGTAGTAGTTCATGGTTGACTGATTTGAAAATACAACAATAATGTTGAATTTTACAGTATCAGTGCAGTGGGATTAAACATGTTAAATTTGATTGTACAATGCCATGTTACAAGCAAAAGAACCTATACCTAAGTTATAACTTAGGTATACCTAAGGTATACCATTACACTTTTTGAAGGTAATCACCTTTAACAAGTAACATTTCAAAAAGAACAAAACATACATAATACTACCATTGGAATGACTACTAATACTTGTATCCCAATTTAAAGTACTGAAAAGCAAAAAAACGATTTTGACATTACCCATGCCATTTTGAGTAAGAATATCTCAGTAACTACAAATATAACCCTGCTGCTTTTTTGTACAGTGATAGAAGACAGATGGAACTGTCTTGTAGAAAAATTTGGGGTCTCTGGTACCTCTCCCACACAGAGAATTTTGCCACCAAAAATAGCCAATTAAAAATCTCATCCAACTTTGGGAGCTCATATTTTCCAAACTGAGGTACCTAGAAAGCTCCAGTTTGCTAAGTTATCACACAAGTCTGTGTAGAATGGAACCCAGGGGTGTTAGAACACTTCTGTGCAGTATTACTGGAACTTTGAAGGTCCCAAACCCCACTCGCGAGTAGGTTTTTCTTAATTTTTAGCATTTTTAGCAAGCCCCCATGGCCTGCAGAGTGTAGGGAAACACCTGGGGATGTTTGTGGGGCACTAGCTACATGCAGAGGCCTTGTTTACCAACTCACAGCTCTCTGGTATGTCTAGAGGCTGAGAAATAACCACTTGAAGATGCAAAAAAACGCTGGTGAGGCTTTTTATAGCCCAAATTCTGAAAATTTCAGACCCCACAACTCAGAAACTATTTGAGCTATAGGCCTACAATTTTGCATAGAAAGTACATTTGTGACTATGTAATGGCATACAAATTTAGGACTAATTTGAAAATGGTGCGGGAACACCCTCCAGGAATATGTGGTCATTTCACCTGGAATGACCCCATACAGAGATATTTTATGTACTTCTTCGCCTACTGTGACTCCTTTTATGTCGTTGTCATCTCTGATAAGTTGAGCTAAGGGCTCAATGCTGATAGCAAAGAACAAGGGAGACAGTGGACACCCTTGTCGGCATCCACGCTCCAAATTAAACCTCGTAGATAGAACTCCATTGACTCTGACTGCTGCTTGGGGTGAAGAATATATCGTTTCAATCCAATCTCTAAATTTAGGTCCAAAATTAAATCTTATTAACGTCTGAATTAAGTATTTCCATGACACTCGATCGAATGCTTTTTGAGCGTCCAAAGATAACACAGTTGTCATAATTTTATTGTGCTGTTGATGAGCTATAATATTAAGTACCCGACGCAAATTATTCCCATAGTGTCTGCCGGCAATAAATCCAGTCTGATCTGGATGAATGATTTCTGTTATTATGTTGTTTAATCGACGTGCCAGCACAGCTGTCAGGATATGAACATCTCCATTCAGCATAGATAAAGGTCTGTAAGAGCCACAAGCCATGGGATCCTTGCCCTCTTATATAACAACCCGGTCTCACGGGGATTCGTGAAACTGTCACGTAAGTTTTAGTTTCGGTTTCGTGCGCACCAACACGATTTCGTCATGTTTTTCGTGCCGCTCACCACGAAATGTTTTTCGCTGTGGTAATCACATCTAAAAGTGGTTTATACCGGCGGATTCATGACGATCTAAGCTGTCCATCGGCGTATACTGCTTGTGTGATTGCGTTTGCGGCCGCCGGCCGCCGGACATTCTTGAAATTCCTCTGCAAATTGGTAAGTGTACCACCGGCTTATGGTTAGGTTATGGTTAGGGTTATGTTTAGGGACGATGTCATGCAAAATATAGCGTTGGATTCGCCACGGTTTTACATTAAAAATATAATATACACATTCTTTTGAAATACGTTCTGAGTGGCACGAAAAGTCCGCCGTTTAAAATACATTGGTGCGCATTTCGTGGTGAGCGGCACGAAAAACATGACGAAATCGTGTTGGTGCGCACGAAACCGAAACTAAAACTTACGTGACAGTTTCACGAATCCTCGTGAGATCGGGCTCTATATAATACTATTGTGGCTTCTGACCATGATGGAGCCATAGTTTTTGTTTCTAATGAATAGTGATAGGCACTTAAGAGAAGTGGAATAAGCTCCTCCTGGAAACATTTATAAAATTCATTTATGAATCCGTCTGGACCAGGGCATTTATTGTTTTTGAGAGATGAAGTAACCTGTTGAATTTCCCAGGCTTGAATTGGTTCATCTAGGTCTGCTGCCACCGTATCAGATAGTCCAGTTACATTTATATTCTGTAAAAAGTGTGCTATTTTAGGTTCATCAGGACATGTATCAGAATCTTGATAAAGGTATTCATAAAACTTTGCAAAAGTTTCAGCTATTTCCTTAGGCTTAACAATGGATCTGCCTCCCAGCTTTAATGTATGTACAGTATTGGAGGATTGCTGCTTCCGTAATTTGAAAGCCAAAAGCCTACTCGCTCTATTTCCATGTTCGTAATACTTATGCTTGGCAAATCGCAATTTTCCTTCTATCTTTTCCGCTAGCAACTCCTGTAGTTCTTTACGAGCTACATTTAGATCAGCAAAAAGGTTAGGTGATGAACCTTGTTTGTGCCTATGTTCCAATTCGCAAATTTTTTCCTCCAATTCTATTTGTTTCGCAATCTTTTGTTTCTTTTTTGCCAAGGCATAAGAAATTATGCTTCCTCTCAAATATGCTTTTGCACAATCCCACAGCACTATGGGAGATATATCAGGTGTATTATTCGTGTCCAGATAATTTTTAAGCTCCGTTTTGATAAGTGCAATAAAGTCTTTATCGTTGAGAAGCGAGGCATTTAGTCGCCATTGCTTCGAGGATGGTGTCTGGCATATAGCCCACTGGAGCAAAACTGGAGCATGATCTGAAATTGTAATGGGTATAATAGTTATATCCTCAACTTGGGGGCGGCATGGCTCAGTGGGCAGAGTGGCCGTCTTGCAACCGAAGGGTTGCCGGTTCGATCCTCGCCCTGTCGTGCTCGAGGTGTCCCTGAGCAAGACACCTAACCCCAAATTGCTCCTGATGGGGTCGTGGTTAGCGCCTTGCATGGCAGCTTCCGCCATCAGTGTGTGAATGTGTGTGTGAATGGGTGAATGTGATGTATCATGTAAAGCGCTTTGGGTACCTTGCAGGTATAGTAAAGCGCTATATAAATACAGACCATTTACCATTCAACTCTATGCAGCTCAGTTTTGGGTGTAATAAAAAGATCAATACCATCGTACTTAAACTTTTGAAGTTTATCCGCCATGTTGTAGAAATGAGTCAGCAACCCAGTCTTTCAGTGTCCAAGGGTGTTGAGAGATTAATTTTTGAAGTACATCAGCAAAAATATGTCATTAATATAGCCAAAATGTGCAAAAGTCTGCAGGATCACTGAGACACACAACCTTACGCCATCTTGGCACGCTAGCGCCCCCCTGAAGAAGAAGAAGATTAGCTTTTTGATTGTTAGCATTTACTCCAACAGTAGCTACAAACTAAACTACTTGTTAAACACCCTTCTCTTATATCAAATAATGTTTTTCATTTAGGTTTTATTTATGCTCTAGTAAAGCTAAGCTGAATATATTGTAGTAGTTTTCACTGTTGCTTAGTAGCATGTACAAAAGTGCAAACATTTTTACTTTGTCACATGAACAGTTGTGTGGTTGTTGAGTTCATAGACATATATACAGTATGTAGACGCCTCATTGACTGCGGCTGCCCACTCGAGCGATGTGCCTGCAGCGCCGCCATCTTGGAACGGGACCACTCGCTCCTACAATGCATTACTTCCACAGAGGAATGATGTGCTTATACAATTAAAGTTGTCATAAATCGCTCAATTCTCAAGCAATTTTGACGGGGTTTGCTTGTAACAAACGCCAGATATGCTAGATAGATAGATAGATAGATAGATAGATAGATAGATAGATACTGCTATTATTTCTACTGTGAATAATAATAATAATTATTATTATTATTATTTTTATTATCACTACTATTAATATTATATCAATTATTATTATTATTACTATTATTACTGCTATTATTACTATTATTTTATTGTTATTATTATTATTACTATTATATCACGTGTATAAATCACGTTCTTTGGGAAAGCTTAAACATGTGAGAAAAGTAGCCAGAGATAAAGAATTGTCTACAACAAAAATAATTCCATCATAAATCAGGGCTATTATTAGATCTATGAGATGCTGTATTCTAACCCACCAATTACTGCAGTAAGTCTGTTTTTTTCTTTGTAACAGGCTGTTGCTAGGAACGCTAGATTCATAACATCGAATTTTAAACAAAAAAAATTGTCTCAGATTAGTTATTTCACCGATAAGCAGCTGTGTAATACACAGGATGATGTAGAGAGCTGGTTAGATCATGGGTAGAAGCCAGACACGGAGCTGATGGGGTTCTATCCGTCTTGTCGGCTTTCATTTCACTCTAGCTATGACAACCTGCTAACAATATATTATTCCTTACATACATCTTACATGTGAAAAGTAATCCCACAAGCTCTTGTCTCCTTACAGCGCTCATTAGAGCATCCATAGGCTGAACAGAAGTCCGGCATCTTTAAATAACTATGCTGGAGTCAGAGGGCGATAGTGTGTAGCTTAAGTGTTGAGTGGCAAAAACAGCATCGCAAAAAAAAATCCGAGCACCTTGTAGTAGCTACACGTGTGACGTTTCTAAGAATCAAACAGTTTGGCAATCGGTTCAAAATTCAGCGCATAATTCCACTTTGAGATTCAGCAGTACCTCTTGCCTCCGTAGATGTCTATGCACCGCTGCCTCCGCTGGTCCTGTTCCAAGATGGCGGCGCTGTAAGCACGTCTCTTGACGTACTTACTAACTGAGGCGTCTAAGTATATATGTCTATGGTTGAGTTAGCTTGTTAGCAGAACAGCAACTTTTTAAAATGCTTTTTGAAAGGATTAGCGTCAACAACAACAGTAGCAACCAAATTATGCTGCTTTTTAACCACCTGTCTGATAATAATGTGTTAGTGAATTTTCTGTTATGTATGGTATTCACCTTATTCAGCTCCGCCCATTTTCCAACGGGCGGGACTTCCTGTTTTGAGTAGCACTTCCGGTAACTCGATCATGCCGGTGTTTACAACTGAGAGAGTGATGTGGGAAGAAACGAAAACCTCTTTAAAAAACAGAAATGGATCAAGTCTGCCTCATCCGCGACTTATTACAGAGTGAGAGGATGACATGAAAAAGTGGCCACAAGTCATGTATGGCGATATTTTTAACTATTTCGTATTGTCTCTTGGCGTTGATCGCTCGGCTATGAGGAATTATAAGAGCATTGAACCGTATCAATATTTGCACAGTGGTAAAGTCGACGCTGTTCGGTTACATCAAGAACGGAAATATACGTTTCTTAAAGCTAATGTCAGTCCGAGTCAGGCTAATACCTCCTCACACATGGCGTGGGTGTTGGTGACAGCTGATGGAGTGGTGGAGACCACGGGATGCTCCTGTATCGCTGGGTTGGGACGGTCCTGCAGTCACACTGCTGCGATATTATGGAAGGTATGTTGATTTGAATAAAACTTTATTTGATTCATATATATATGATGTGGTTGTGCAAACGGAGGTTGTTATTGTCATTTGTGAAACAGCTCCTGCGGTTTACTGTGTTATTAGCCCTGTCACAAGCTAATGCTAATTCCCTGGAGCAACAAAAAACTGATTCTGACCAAACCGCAGTCATAACAACGTTTCAAAATGGCAGAGAGTATCTTTATACCTCACTGATGGCATAGGTAGGTCTTTAGTGGAAACTGAACTTTGGTAGAATCGCTGTAGCTGCGCTGACAGTGACCGATGCAAGCTGTGTGTTTACATAGCCATGAGCTGGTCCGCAGCATTCAGATCTAACCTTTCCGTGCTCTAAACAATTCTGAGAGAGAGAAAGCTTCATCTTTCCCCAGTTGTTGTGGCACCCACGGACAGCGCAATTGATGCCAAACATGTTAAAATCGCTTAAAAGAACAGTTAAAAGTAGCTACAGTAGCGAGAGGACTCGATGTTGTTGTAGTGCGAAGACGGTCAACCGGAAGTCAATCTCAAAAATGGCACCGCCCTGCCTCACTTCCTGAATAAGGTGAATAGACCTTTTTCCGAAACGTCATCATCGAACGTCACCGCCGGTCACCGGCCCTAGCAACGCGATTCCGCCATTTTAAGAGGGGTATGCTTTGCCTTGACAACCATTACTTTCCCACGTTTCCCTCCCGATTTGAACGACCAAAAGCAGATATGCCCAAAACCTGCGCTGTTTTTGGCTGTAGTTCTCAGTCATGGAGCAACAAGAACATTTCCTTTTACAGGATTCCGACTGAAAAGGGCCAGAAAAGGACTTTATGGCTCACAGCATTGAGGCGGATTAACAATAATGGGACCACATGGAGCCCACAGTCAAAATGGTCCTATGTTTGGAGTCAGCATTTCGTCAATGGTATGTTGTGTTTCATGAAATTATTACCCCTTAACTGATTTTCTGAAATTATTAATTAATAAGCAACCACTTGCGCTTCAGTGTTCCGCCCGCGGTACACTTTGAAATCTGCATAAGCAATTTGCTAAATGTCTGAAACTGCAAACGCGATTATACAAACACTATACGCCGATGGAAAGCTTAGATTCTCATGAATCCGCCGGTATAAACCACTTTCAGATGTGATTACCACAGCGGGTAATATAACCACATTTGTCCGACAAACAACGAATATCCATCCATCCATTCTCTATACCCGGCTTCAACATACACAGCGCGACTCACATTTCCGGGTTCATTATTACACACAGATGAAAATATTGCACAAAAAACGGCCATAATCCAACCTTGGACATCCAGACGAAACAAGCCAGTAACATATTTTGTCCAAAACATATCTTGAAGTCGGTATATAATCCACGTTTTCAAGGAAATGCACCTCGCGATGCGCGTCCAATATTCCCTGTATTTCTCGTCATATTTTTATTTACAAATAGAATATTAGCGATTTTTTTGTACTGAAAGTGGCTGGAATTGACTGCAGCTTATGATGTCTATAATTATCTGAAATGTTGAGGGCTAGCTACTTAGCTTAGGCTAGTGCTAGCTGTGCTTCCCACACTGCTATTTTTAAACCTTCTCTCCTCCCTTTTGTTCTGCTAACTACTATGCTGTAATCAGCAGCATTGTCCTCATTATTGTTAGCACCTCATACCCTTGGACCTAGGGTGGGTAGAGCTCATTTACAGGTATCTGACTCTTAGTTTTGATAATGCACATCTAACTAATATACATACACTACTTCCACTTGAAATTAAAAGGTGTAATGGCTCACCCCGTTAGCTTAACATTAGCTTAGCATAGCGGAGCTGGTGTAGCCGTATCTTACAAGGCATTTATCATTCTGACATTGACCTGTATGCACAAAAACGTATAAATATAAGCATACCTCAAAGAAAACGTATGAGTCCAGGCTTTTATAAGTCTTCATCTTCTCCATTGTGTGGATGCCTGGGCTGTTGATAAGGCACTCATAAATGGAGTGCCAATGAAGATCTGGACACGTAGTAGGGTCGTTTTCCCATGATCCCAGTGCAATTTGGTACGGACATGACTGCAAACCAACCAGTTCTATTTTTTCTTTATACCGTAGCTTGGCTTTTGGCTCATGATTTCCGAAATAATCATCAGACGTTTTTCTTCGGGTCAAAACCGCGTGGTTTCGGCGGTCAAATCACGGTTGCTAATGACTTTGTTGCCCTCTCTTAAAATGGCGGCGTGCGTTGCTAAGGAAAGTATGGTCACGTGTCCCAGACTCTGACGTCACTGCGAAAAGGTCTATAGTTAAGGTAGATTTTAATCTGTTAGATCTAGACAGCTAGAGTTACCTAGACACTTATGAAACAAGGCAGGTTAGCTTTTTGATTGTTAGCATTTACTGCAATATGTGGGACTAATCAAGGATTTTCTATTCTATTCTCACAGTAGCTAACAAACTAAACTATTTTTAAGCCATCCTTATTTTATATTAAATAATGCTTTTCAGTGAGGTTTATGCTCTGATTAAGCTAAATCAAGTTTTCTTTGGAGTCAGTGTGCTTAGTAGTGAACACTTTTCTCCCTGAAACTAGCATCAACCTTCCTGGTCATACAGTGCGTTATAGCAGAGACTTGACTCGACCCGTCCTCTGCACAGCTCTGGGTGAGGCCAGTTTAGCTGCTTGTTAGCCGCCTGCAGTCTGCTCACTTCAGGATTGGCTGCACATCGCTGCTCAACACCAACCGCAGTGAACCGACGGTCGATGGGAGATTATTATCTGTGTACAGCCGTTCACACTTCGACAGGTAAGTGAAGCAAACAAGTTAGTGAAGTCCGGTTTAAGTTTATTTACCGTTTTTGTGTGAGTGAAAAGCAGCTGAACTCAAGCGGAAACCGAGAGACCCGGGTTTGGTTTACAAGCAAAAAGAAGCTGTCATCTTCCAGAAAGCAGCTGGGACCGAACCCAGCAAGGGAATGGGATAAAATGCGTATTTTGAGCATGTAAAGAATGTTTTAGTCGGTTAAAAATGTTGTGTGGCTGTAGATGTGACAGCCGGCCAGAGTTAGTCCTCCTCCCACCACTAATAATGGTCAGTGTGAGGCTTGCTATTTAGAGCTGCTGTGTTTTCGACTCACGTACAGTGGATGAACATAACAGTTGTGTTACTGAGGAAAAGCTGCAGAAATAGAGAGTAGTGTTTTCATATATTTAATTTTTTGTGCAGTTGCTTTGTGCATGAAGAAGAAATGCAGGAGGAAGAAAAGAATAGAATGTGCTTTATTGTCATTATACAGTGTACAACGAGATTGGGGAGCTTCTTTTCAGTGCAAACAAGAAGGTGCAAGATAAACGTCTCAAAAATCTTAAAGGTCGTGCAAACAGTCTCTTTTTACAAGAATACAATATAAATAACATAGAGTGAATATTGAGGTGGTATAGAGGAATGTATGTGCAGTGTGTGTATGTTTGTGTTTGTGCACAATTTGACTGAATACCATTTGGCTGTAAACAGTCACTCTGCATAGACTCATACAGACACACACTGACTGTTTAGTAAACATTTAGTTTATGGCGCTGCTTGCTTTGAATGCCGGAATCCAGAGTGTTGCTGTGACATTAATCTGATGGAGAACAGAGAAGAATAAAAAGTCCAGCAGATGTTTTAACTCATGTTTCTTTCTGTTCTGATTTACTTCAGCAGTTTAAAATCGATTTAATCGTTCCCTCTCTTTGCAGCTGCAGGGGCTTTCTTATTATTATCATTGTGTAACTGCCCGTTTCACTTGTTTTCTGTGGTTCTGCTTTTGGTGGTGTGATGTGATGTGGGAGATCGAAAGTCACGTAGCTCGCTCTAATTTAGGGGGCTGCAGGGAAATAAATATCACACATGCAAATTCTCATTATGTAAAACTAAAATTAGTAGTCGCTAATTAGATGTGCAGCCTTGATGTTTATGATAAGAGAAGATAAACTTCATTGATCTGTCATTGGAGAAATTCACGTTACAGCAGTTAGATACAAATAAAACACAGTAAATAGGCCAAAATAAAAATGGTAGTGCATCTTTTACATGTGACATTAAGGATAAATGAACCCACTTCTTGCACTCTCAGCAGCAGGAAACAAGCATTTTATTTTGAAAAGCGACAATCCAACTTGAATCCAGTTTATCTGAAGAAGCATCTCCCTGCCAATGTCATTGCAGCTGAATTGGAGCTACCAGTAACTACTATATTTCTTTTGATTAATCTATTGACTACCAATTGGTCAATTAATCTGAATGATTAATTTTACCTCCAAAAAAGCAAAATAGCCATTTAACACACTGTATGTCATTGTATAATGCAGCACCACATGAAATGTCCACAAAAATGTAAGTTAAAGTGCGAAATTGTAGAAAACTATAAGAAAGTAGTAGAAAGCTCTTCATGAAACATGATAAATATACAGGATAAAGATGGCTCATTATTTAAGTCAAGAGACCAACTCCATAAGAAAAAAAAGTTCCTATTAAACCTTTTACAGAGATAAAAACCTGTGTATTAATTGTTTATTGCAGCTGTTATGCAACTTGCCTTGCCTTATGGTGGATTTTTCACAAACACAGAGCAGCTAAAGTACCTAATTTTCTCTTTAATATGTAATTATTCTCTGAATTTGGTTGTAGCTGTGCCGATTTACAGCACTGTCATCGTTTTTAAATGATGTTTTTGGTGAGTTTGTTGGACATTATCGCAGAGCTGCAGCTTGGAAGGGTAAAATGTAGTCTTAATGAGACACATTTCAGTCACTATTTCATATTGGTTATGTTGTCTGACAACATAAACAGAAAAATATGTGACTAGAAACAGCCTTATTAGGAATTCAATTCTATTAAAATACAGTACATGTGAGCACAGAGAGCAAGAGAGAAGTAAACAGATGTAAACAGCCTCCTATATGTTTTGTCTTGAGGTGTTTGTGCTGCTGTGCTATCATGGAGACAAAAAATCTGCACAGTTTAAAAAAATCACCGTTGAAATTCTCCCAGACTTGTAAAACCGGTGTACTCTTTGGTGTTTTGGTTCCAGTGATTTGCATTATCTTTCAAAAATTGCAAAAATAAAAGCCTTTTTATCAGAGAAAGAAACTGCAAAAACAGAGACAATCATTGAATTTTCAACTTTCTTACTGTCCTGAATCTAATCATGTGGATTTCTGTTGGGAAAATTATGCCTAACTAATCATAGTTATGGACATTTTCCCAACAGAAATCCACATCGCACATTATTGGTTTCAGTTCCATCAGAAAGTTGAAACTTTGATGATTTTTTTTTTGCTTTTGTAGTTTTGGGCTCTGGTAAATTGTGTATTTTTCACAATTTTTAAAATATAATCTGACTTTTAAACCCATTAGGTGGTTTTGGGGCTGGAGAGGGTTAGCAGACAACATAGTTTCACATCACATAATGCAGATTTTTTTTTTACATATTCTGCATTCTATAATAAATTTTTTACAGAGTCTGGTCCTTGCAAGCATGTATGAAACATGTAGAAAAAAGTGGTTTTCTTCTAAGCTTAGGAAAAGCTGCACTACGTGACGTGACATTGTTTTGTCTGTGCCTGTAATATCAAGTTTGTCGTACTTTATTTAAGATAAAAAAACATTTTATTCTACATGTTTTGTTGTAGAATTTGTGAAAAAAATAAACATTTGCTGTCACCAGATTCTGTAAAAAACACTGAAGCCATTAGTGACTCAGATGTGATAAATAGTCGCATGACCAAAATTCTGAGAGTTTTTGCTTGAACCGCAGGCAGTGTTTAGAAAACAAAACAGATAGGAGGCACACATGAAGACAAATAAAATGATAATTAGCTATATATATATATATATATATATATATATATATATATATACACACGTGGACAAAATTGTTGGTACCCCTCAGTTAAAGAAGGAAAAACCCACAATTCTCACTGAAATCACTTGAAACTCACAAAAGTAACAATAAATAAAAATTTATTGAAAATTAAATAATCAAAAACAGCCATTACTTTTGAATTGTTGATTAACATAATTATTTAAAAAAACAAACTAATGAAACAGGCCTGGACAAAAATGATGGTACCTCTATAAAAGATTGAAAACTATTTGACCAGAGTGACATGATTAACTCAGGTGTGTCATTTAATTGACATCACAGGTGTTTCCAAACTCATAATCAGTCAGTCTGCCTATTTAAAGGGAGACAAGTAGTCACCCTGCTGTTTGGTGAAAAGGTGTGTACCACACTGAACATGGACAACAGAAAGCGAAGGAGAGAATTGTCCCAGAACATCCGAAAAAAAATTATAGACAAACATCTTAAAGGTAAAGGCTATAAGACCATCTCTAAACAGCTTGAAGTTCCTGTGACAACAGTGGCTCATATTATTCAGAAGTTCAAGACCCATGGGACAGTAGCCAACCTCCCTGGACGTGGCCGCAAGAGGAAAATTGATGACAAATTGAAGAGACGGATCGTTGGAATTGTATCCAAAGAGCCCAGAGCAACCTCCAAAGAAATTAAAGGTGAACTCCAAGGCCAAGGTACATCAGTGTCAGATCGCACCATTCGTCGTTGTTTGAGCCAAAGTGGACTTCATGGGAGACGACCAAGGAGGACACCACTGCTGAAAAAAACTCCTAAAAAAGCCAGACTGGAATTTGCAAAAATGCATGTTGACAAGCCACAAAGCTTCTGGGAGAATGTCCTTTGGACAGATGAGACCAAACTGGAGCTTTTTGGTAAGGCACATCAACTCTATGTTCATAGACTCAAAAACCAAGCATACGAAGAAAAGAACACTGTCCCTACGGTGAAACATGGAGGAGGCTCCGTAATGTTTTGGGGCTGCTTTGCTGCATCTGGCACAGGGTGTCTTGAAAGTGTGCAAGGTACGATGAAATCTGAAGACTATCAAGGCATTCTGGAGAGAAATGTGCTGCCTAGTGTCAGAAAGCTTGGTCTCAGTCGCAGGTCATGGGTCTTCCAACAGGACAACGATCCAAAACACACAGCCAAAAACACCCAAGAATGGCTGAGAGAAAAGCGTTGGACTATTCTAAAGTGGCCTTCTATGAGCCCAGATCTGAATCCCATTGAACATATGTGGAAGGAGCTGAAACATGCCATTTGGAGAAGACACCCATCAAACCTGAGACAACTGGAGCTGTTTGCTCATGAGGAGTGGGCCAAAATACCTGTTGACAGCTGCAGAACGCTCATTGACAAATACAGAAATCGTTTAATTGCAGTGATTGCCTCAAAAGGTTGTGCAACAAAATATTAAGTTATGGGTACCATCATTTTTGTCCAGCCCTATTTCATTAGTTTGTTTTTTTAAATAATTATGTTAATCAACAATTCAAAAGTGATGGCTGATTTTGATTATTTAATTTTCAATAAATTTTTATTTATTGTTACTTTTGTGAGTTTCAAGTGATTTCAGTGAGAATTGTGGGTTTTTCCTTCTTTAACTGAGGGGTACCAACAATTTTGTCCACGTGTGTATATATATATATATATACTATGTGGACCCACCATTTTATTTTTCAGTATTAATAACACCTGTTGGAACTTAGCAAAATTTTGTTGATGTTGATTTCAGTTTTTTTTAAATTTTTGTGAACAAAAAAATGTAAGTGATTTAATTTTCGTTTTGTCTTTTTTTTGTGACTTATCGCATTGTAGCTGTGTCATACAGCACACAAGACATTTTTTGTTTTTCTCTACTTCTAGTCATGGTTATTCTGTTTCCATAGTGGTACAGGACTTTATTTTACAGTGAACATTGAAATTACAGTGAGTAAAAAAGTGACGGAAGCAAAAAAGGAACTGAAACTTCTTGGAATTTGGAGGGTTAAAAATACATAAAGTTCCATTTTTCCCAAAGAATGTTGGAAAAATCACTGTCATGGTGATGAATGAGAAATGTAGTGTGAGAGGACCTTACAGCTAAAGAAAGAGTATTTTTTAAAACCTTTTGGCTGCATGTTTCCCCACAGTATTGCAGAAATAATGAATTTACACTATTGTTCAAAAATTTGGGGACACCCAGACAATTTCATGTTTTCCATGAAAGCTCACACTTTTATTCATGGCTAACATAATTGCACAAGAATTTTCTCATAATCAGTTAGCCCCAATGTTTCTGATAGGCACCAATAGGAGCGCTGTTTGTTTATTTAGTTTTTAAAATGGGACAGTTCGGATTAATGTGCATTTCCACATAAATACCAGAGATTGTAGCCTTACGGCTAATTTCCATCTTGAGTCCCATTGACAGATCAAAGATAAAGGAATCAAAGACATGCAAAAAAGAAAAACAAACAACAAGCGATAACATGTAGTGCACATAGCAGACAAAAACTGGTGGACCAAGGCAGCTACCAAGCAGTAATTAATTAACATTTACACATGATTATATTGCAAATATCTCTTTGTTGTTATTGCACAGTTGTTATTGGGTTGGCTATGGATGAGGTGGGAGAGTAGGTCGTCCAATGATCGAAGGGTCGTTGGTTCGATTCCCGCTCTCGCCTAGTCATGTGCTGTTGTGTCCTTGGGCAAGACACTTTACTCGCCTTGCCTCCAGTGCTGCTCTCACACTGGTGTATGTATGTATGTGAATGTTGGTGGTCGGAGGGGCCGTACCCACGGATTGGCAGCCACGCTTCCGTCAGTCTGCCCCAGGGCAGCTGTGGCTACAAATGTAGCTTACCACCACCAGAGTGAGAATGTGTGAGTGAATGAATAATGGATCCATTATGAAGCGCTTTGATTGCCCAAAAAAGCGCTATATAAATCTAATCCATTATTATTATTATATCCCTCTATCATTATTGCACATAGCTATACTACACTTATCCCTCTGTCACTATAACGTAAGAGTCCACTACATACATCCATCTGACACATTACATACAATTGTATTGCACATTTCCTATTGTCACTATTGTACATGATAATATTGCACGTTTCTCTTAATCACTATTGCACATATCCCTGTCTACATTACATATACATGTACCTTCTAACACTATTGCACCTATCCCATTATCACTATTTCTCATGATCCTTAAACACTATTACACATGACTATATTGCACAAAAGCCAGGTCTACACATTTAAAACAAATTACACAGAGTCCTCATGAGCAAGCCCCATCGGGGGGACAAATTTACACAGTGTTATGATCGCAGATTTGATTTTCTAATAGCAATGCTTTGATATGTTTAGTAAATAAGTTAGGATGTCGGTGTTCAGGAATGGCACTTGGTATAGTATTCCAGGTTTGTGATGCACGAAAAGAGAAAATTGACTGCCCAAGAGCACTTTTCCTAAAAGGTACAATGCAATTATCTCTAGACCCTGCTCTGGTTGATCTGGAATTTTTCTTTACAAATTGTTGTAAAGGAGGGGGAGCTTGACCATGAAAAGTTTTGTAAAGCAAAAAAGAATCATTGTATTTTACAATGTTATCCAGGTTTAATCACTTGAATTCTTAAGAATACAACAATAATGATATATTTATGTTTTTTTATGTAGAACCTTTAGGCTTGTTTGTAAACTGTTACAATAGGTTTTATGGTTGTTTTACAGGCCATTGCCCAACTTGTAATACAGTACAACATGTGGGGCATAATTAGGGCTGGGCGATTATGGCCTATAAAAAGATCTCTGATTATTTTCACAAAAAAAATCCTGATTCACGATTTGTTCAGTTTTTTAACCCCCTACCTAAAATCAATTTGCAGATGACAAAGAAATTGTTCAAAACAAGTGATGCCACGTAATCTGAACCAATTCCAAACAAGAAAAGCACTCAGAGAGCGCAGTACTCCGCCAAGGATGCTTAGTTGATGTATCATTTCTGATTAGGGGTGTGTATTGGCAAGAATCTGGCGATACGATACATATCACGATATTAAGCTCACGATACGATATATCACAATACTGTTAACAAGGCGATATTTTTCTTGTAGTTAAAGATTATTTCCTGGAAAAACTGAATTACAGCAGCAATATGCAATTACTAAACACATTTTTATTTGATTAGAACAGTATCTAATGCTGTATCACAAAACTTTCCTCTGTAAAAACTTAAAGTGCAGCATTTGGATGATTAATGTTTTAACATAAAACATAAAAAAACAAATAAATAAATAAAATTATGTCTTACAGACATTACAGTTTAAGATCCTGCTCAAATGTTCACATTCCATTAACTGTGAAAAAATGCAGAGTATACAGTCCCTGACTTATCCAACATCAGAACAGTATTTTTGTGGAACAAAGTAACTAACATCAGCAAAAGTAAGGCTATACCAAATCTTTTCATGTCAGTGACAGAAGAATAATCAGATGCTACAGTACTGCCTCACCTTAATAAGACTCTACAGAACACACACAGAAACCTGCAGTGACACACATAAAGAATTCTGTGTCAGTGTTGGCAACTTCACAAGGTTAGCTAAGGTGCCACTTTAAAGCCATCTCCCAATACACTGGAATATAATGCAAAAACACACTGAAGTTACAATTAAACACAACCCAAATATTGTACACGCTTTCACTTCAAATACCTACCTTGTTTTTATTGCTCAGTTGAACTAACAAATAGCAAAACAAATGTTTGTCATATTTAAAACTTTGTCAAAAACTTCGAAAAATGTCGTGAACTCACCATGTTCTGATTTTTTTCTCACATTAATTAGTTTTATCCCTTCGCAGTAACGCTGTTAAGTGCTTTTGGGATGCTTGAAATAACCATTATTTAACAAAATAGTGTTATCAAGTTGAAAAAAACCCCTGCAATATCACAGTACTACTTTTGTAGTATACAAACAACAGGGGGAAAAAAAAACATACATTAATGAAAAGAGCAAAATACCCATATATAAATAAAAGAGCTTGCAGGATTCCCCCAAAATATCTAAAAAAAAAAGAAAAAAGAGAATTCCAGATTCAAGAAAGGCACAACCTCAAACATTTCTATATGATATTCCTCATTTTGTAATATTGAGGTTTTTGTGGAGGAACACAAGCTGATCCACATGGCCAGCTTTCTTACTTCTTTGTGAAGTAACAATGTCTCCTGCACTGGAGAAAACTCTCTCTGCAGAGACGCTTGTGCCAGGGATGCACAGGTAACACCTGGCCAGTTTGGATAATTGAGGGTACTCTTGTTCATTGTCCCTCCACCAGCTGAGAGGATCCCCTGACAGAGGCAAAGGGGTTTCATCTCTATATCTCTTAACCTCAGCTGCATCAAGATGTGCAGATTTTGAGGAAGTGGTGTCTTTGGTACAGCTAAATGCATCTCCAAGCAAGTCAGCCAGAGCAGACGAGCACTTTGGCCTCTTAGTGGGTGGGGGCTGGAGGGTGGGAGCATGGTCATCCTTCTCGTTGTTAGGTAGGTGATCAACTTCATCTAGTTTCTCCTCCTCTTTCTGCTGAAAAACATCAAACTACAATTAATTTTTCAGCAGTCAAAACTTCATCCTATTGTACATCTGCATTCAGCATGCATATCCAAGTACAATTATTAAAACTAAATGACATCATTATATTTAGTTAAATATCTACTTACATTCTGCTGCTTTTTTATTGCAGCCGCCACAGCATCGGTCAGTCTGAAGTAGGTTTCACTGCTCTGTGCTTGAGAGAGAAAGGGTAGCTACTTGAATCTGGGATCGACAGCTGATGCCATGGACAGCATCTCCCTGTCACTGGAATATCTCTTTGCTATATCTTCTGCTATAGCAGTTTTAATGTCTTTCACTGTCTTGTCATGTGGGCTTTCCTCTGTGCCCATGATAAGCTTGGACAGTGTTGGCATGCTTTCCTCTGACATCACCAAGGTGGCATCCTTCATGGGCTTAAGTGCTTTTAGCACTTCCTCTGCTCACGTTATATCAGCCTCAGTCAGTGTAAATATTTCTTTTTCAGACTTTCTCACCTCTGTAGAAAGTAGTGCTGCACAGATGGCTGGTTACTGTTCTAAGAACCTCTCAGTCATGTCATAAGAGCTGTTCCACCTTGTGACAACATCTACGTATGATCAGTTTGTGTTTTGGTAGCTGGAACTGTTCCTATTTGATCTTCAGTTGGTAGCTAACTATGGTGCTGCGTCTGAAGAAAGCTACAACACGCCTGATCCTGCCTAGTAGTCGTGCCACAGTTGGCAATTTCAGTGCTTTCTGCGAGGCGAGATTCAAACTATGTGCAAAGCATTGTATGTGACTCATTTCTGCCAGTCTAGCAACCACAGCCATGTTAGCGGCATTATCTGTAACAACTATGGGATTTTTTTCTACCAGTCCCCATTCATTCACAGCCTCAAGGAGTAACGTGGCTATGTTTTCCCCAGTATGACTCTCATGCATGGCTCGTATTTGCAGTATATGGGATGCTAGTTTCCACTCGTCTGTTACGTGATGAGCTGTAATGGTTACATACGATTCAGTAGCCCTCGAAGTCCAAGTGTCGCATGTCAAAGCGACTCTCCCCGCTGAACTGACAGCATCCAACACTGTAGCTTTAACTTGTTTATATAAGTTCGGCAAAGCGGCGTCCGTGATGTGTTGTCGAGAAGGTATTGTGTAGCGGGGCTCCAAAGTTGTTAGCATATGACGAAACCCGTCATTCTCCACGACACTAAGAGAGTGCATGTCTTTGCAGGTGAAATATATGACTGTGTTATCTTCGTTGCGAGACTCGAAGTCGGTGGAAGCTTTGGCGACTGCATTTTGTCAAGAGTTAGTTGGGAAGGATTCATTTGCTTAGCATTGTTTGCTAGCAGCAGGTCCTCATGGTGTCTCGCTAAGTGGGCTCGCAGATTTGTCATGTTTCCCGAATACTTTATTCGGGCACGGCACATTTTACAAACAGCATGGGTTTTCTCAATTTCTGCACACCCTACTTTGTGTAGAAATCCAAAATGTGTCCACACTTCAGCCGCAGGGGCCGGTGTTATGTGCTCGCATTCTGCCATGTTGAACTGTGTTTGTTTATGTGTGAGGCCGTTTCTCTCATGAATCTCGTTCCACGTCCTTGCTTCAATTGACTACCTAAGTGCTGCCACCTAACGGTTGGAGGTTAAAATTTCAATTGGAAATGAACCTCTGCCGTGTCTGCAGTTGAGTAAATACCTAAAAATATCGATATCATACTTTTTAATATTGATACAGTATCGTGATATGAAATATCGCGATGTATCACCGAAACAATATTTTCTTACACCCCTATTTCTGATGGATAAAATCTTCAATTAACAATTACCCTGTGCTAACCACAGGCATGTGTTATGCATGTGCATGTTATGTATTTATACCAAATCACATGTAAATTACTCTTTTAAAGGTCTACTGATCAGTTCAACGATTTTGGGCAAGCCTTCGTTTTGCTAGTGTTAAAATAAGCGTTCCCTCCAGGCTTTTATTTTGAAGGCGCATTTTGAATGCTACGGGCTTTTATTTTGTAACCATTCCAGCAGCACAGGAAGTGATTCTCTAAGAAGAGATTTCTTGACATGACAAAGATGCTGCCGAAAAGTCCTAAAATTCACATAAACATGAAAGAAAACGGTTCCATGCTGTTGCTGTCTAGCAAAGGATGTGTCTAAACTTAGAAGCAGCTGGAATGAGGACAAGGTCTCACGGTGAAGAAATGAGTGAAGGGCAGGAAGGTGAATTTGCGTTCACAATAAGGCTAATGGCTGAACTCAACATGTCTGGCTGGGGTTTGCTACATCGTGACCTAAATATGTAGTGGGCGGCAGGAATTGATGGGACTCAGAAACACCCCCCAGTTTAATCATTTGTTCCTTGTATGATTTACAACTGATAAATAATGGTCCGTTTGTAGTAGGATCGTGATCGTGATCGTCAGCGGGTAACTGACAGTGTTCACTTCATGGTTACAGCGACGCCGTGTCTGCAGCCATATCTCCCAATGGGAAATTCTGAACAAAGCCGTGGATCCAGATTATAAACTGCATCACTGCCAAAATCTAATCACTTGGTCCTTGTGTCATTTCTGACCATCCCTGAAATTTCATCCAAATTTGTTGGTCCGTTTTTGATTAATGTGTCACACAGACAGACAGACAGACAGACAGATTCACAGACAAATGTACGCTGATCGTCACATAACTCCGCCGTTCCTTGGCGGAGTAATAATGACTGAAGATACGTTTCCTTTCTTTAGAGTAAGATCTGCAATGCTCGCCGCCATGTTGGGGAGCGGGGCACGCACTCTGAACTACGGGAGCCCAGCAGGCTGGCGTTGGTGGCGGATGTTGATAAGAAAATCGATTTTCATTAAAACAAATTGACATTAAGTACAAAGTTGAATTAATCGGTATAATCGATTTATCGCCCAGCCCTAGGCATAATCATCACATCGAATTATAGTTTAGCTGGTTCCAGAGATAAATTATTTTGAATAAATTTAAAATTGGACAGGTTAAATTTCATCCTGGGCTGCACAGTGGAGTAGTGGTTAGCACTTTCGCCTTGCAGCAAATCCCGCCCTGGGCCTGGGATCTTTCTGCATGGAGTTTGCATGTTCTCCCTGTGCATGCGAGGGTTTTCTCCCACAGTCTAAAAATATGCTGATCACTCTAAATTGCCTGTAGGTGTGAATGTGAGTGTGATTGTTTGTCTATATATGTAGCCCTGCGACAGACTGGCGACCTGTTCAGGGTGTCCCCTGCCTTTGCCCGAGTCAGCTGAGATAGGCTCCAGCCCCCCCCCCCGCGACCCTAGTGAGGATAAAGCGGTGTATAGAGAATGGATGGATGGATGGAAATTTCATCCTGTAGTAATCTTCCTCACCTGTTGTTTGAAATGAAGTTGTGAGTCTAAAGTAATTCCTAAGTATTTAAATTCTTGTACAACCGTAATTGTTTGGCCTTGTACAGAGATATTAGGATTGATTTCTCCATTTGTCTTTTTGGAAAAGTACATACACATGGTCATGATGTAGTTGAGAGCTATCAAGCCTTCTAAAGACATTACTCATAGCAGCTGTCAGCTCTTGGACAACTTACTTTTTGTCTTTTGCTTGAACATACAAAACCGCATTATCGGTATACATTTGACAGACCACATTTGGTGAACAACAACTTAGTAGATTGTTTATAAATAAAATGAAGAGCAGTGGCGTTAAAAATGTAGAGTGTAGTAGAATATTTTGTGAGAGAAAAATGATGGAAATTACATCTTTTTGCATTGCTGACCAATATTAGGACGATAATTGAGAAGGTATGATGGTAAAACCTCTCAGAAAGTGGTGCCAACTGGAAGTGTTCTATAATATATTCACCGGGCTAAAGGGGAAGTCCTGGTTTTCCAACTCATAGTGCTTCAAATAATTTGATGTAAACAAAACATTGACTCACATTTTACTTAACTAACATACACTACCGTTCAAAAGTTTGGGGTCGCCCAGTCAATATCGTGTTGTCCATGAAAACTCACACTTTTATTCATGTGCTAACATAATTGCACAAAGGTTTTCTAATTATCATTTAGCCTTTCAGCATGATTAGCTAACACAATGTAGCATTAGAACACAAGAGTGATGGTTGCTGGAAATGTTCCTCTGTACCTTTATGTAGATATTCCATTAAAAATCAGCCGTTTCCAGCTAGTATAGTCATTTACCACATTAACAATGTCAAGACTATATTTCTGATTAATGTAATGTTATCTTTATTTAAAAAACTGTTTTTCTTTCAACAATAAAGACATTTCTAAGTGACCCCAAACTTTTGAACAGTAGCGTGCATATGTCGGGAGATATTCTCTCTGTTTTATAAATATTTTACTCCTTATATTTTCTTTTATT
The DNA here is from genome assembly GCF_021347895.1 of Acanthochromis polyacanthus. Classification (NCBI taxonomy): domain Eukaryota; kingdom Metazoa; phylum Chordata; class Actinopteri; family Pomacentridae; genus Acanthochromis; species Acanthochromis polyacanthus. The sequence continues at coordinate 28,140,399 of NC_067127.1, forward strand.
TATGTATTGTGGCTCTGCTTCGTGTAAACACAGCAAGATTGTGATCTGTGACAGCTGGTCGCAGCCTAGTAGATAATTGTTTATTTTTTACATTTATTTTTACATATTTTTGCTAGAAAAATAGAAAGACATGTAAAGTGATTTCAATGAAATGTCCTGATTTTAAGCTGGGATTTGATAAACATTTTCTGACCTAACAGCAAATCACACACGACAAGTTTAAGGAGCAATTAAAACCCTGAAAATTCTATTTTTTTCTATATGTAACTTTTGTCTCTGATAAATGGTGTAATTTTTACATTTTTTATAATACTACAATTCCTTACCAACTCACCCCTGGATTTTGGTGTTCAAAGGATTGATTTGCACAAATGGTAGTATATGTTTAGACCTACAGTGTTTAAACTTTGTAAACGTTTGTGTGGGTATTTGTAGAAATATAATGCACTTTGTCATGCTGGCCTTGGTTTTCCTGTTTGGAGCATGTGATCGTGGCATCACTCCATACGTTCAACACTGGAACTCATAATCAAGGGCCTCATGTGTTGTCGCTTTAAGCAGTCAAACTCATCAACAGTCATACCCCCAATGATGATTTATGTGGTGAGGAAACGCTGTGCTTGATAAGCATTTCTCCTGTGAACTAAAAAGTTTTCTGTCTGATTGTTTTAGTCCTGTAGTTGGACTTTACATTTTAGCCAACTGTGTGCATGTACGTTTATGTTATCTTGTGAAAACACAATAACTTTCATGTGCATTTTCTATTAATTTCACACGAAGTGACATTTTTTGTCAGCCTGCAGTTTGTGAGTCATTTGTGGTTTTGATTACAAAGATGAGTGAGCAACCTGCAGGCGAGAAGTACTAATGTTCATGTGACTGTGACTTACAGTTCAGGATGTAGGAAGGAGGAGGGATCTCATGTTACATGAAAGATGGCAAACATAAAAAAAATCCAAAAATAGAGCCTATCAACTCAGATAAAAGAAATGTCAAAATCATAAATTTATGAAGGAAAAACATCTATAACTGTTCAGATGCACATTCTTTAACTGCTAAAAAATATTGCAAAGCAAAGAAGTACAACATTGGACTTAGTTAGAGAATGATACTGATGTGATAATCGAAACAAAAATGTTCAACTTACAGCCTTATGACTAGCACTACAACCCACATAACTAGCAATAGCATGCAAGCAAGGCTAGCAAAAAGAATATACTTGAACTTATAAAAGCAAACATTTAAAACAGCTTCAGTTGATCAAAAACATTACAAAACAACCAAATAAGTTATGTTAGGACAAACTTACAGCATCAGGACCAACATGAATAGCAATTAAATACTAAAGCAAGGCTAGCTAAAAGGATATACTTGAAATACTGCTAGTAATTTAAAAAAAACAGCTTCAATTGATTGAAAGTATGACAAAACAAACAAACATAAAGTTATGTTAGGGCCAACTTACAACACCATAAAGTTCACAATGAACGAAGGGAGTTTGTTGTTTTCAAAACAACATAACATGGCAAACATCCCAAAATAATAGCCGACAATTAATCAGCCCAAATACAAGAAATGTTAAAATCTTACATTTATGAAGGAATATGCATCTATAACTGTCCAGATAAACATTTTTGAATTTAAAATCAGATAAAAACAGCTTTAACTTGTCAGAAATATTACAAAACAAAAAAAATGTCATGTTGGCACAAGCTTACAGCATCAGGACCAACATAACTAGCAATTAACATGCTAAAACAGGCCTAGTTAAGAGAATATTCTTGAGAAAATATGGCTAGTAATTAAAAAAACATATAAAATAATATAATAAAACCTTCATTCAACCTTTCATAGGTTTTCATTTTAGTTAAATCCAGCAGGTTAATGTGACTGTGACTGAATTGGTCATTTTAAATACAATGTAAGATGGCAAACATCCCCAAATTTTTTTTAAAAAAAAGCAGATAATAAATGTGTTCATTTATGAAGGGAAAATGCCTATAACTGTCCAGATGCACATTTTAAAATTCCAAGTCATATTAAAAAGAAACAAGAACTGTCAAACACAGCCAAAAATACACATAACAAAAATATCACACTGGAGGGAATTGGATGATGATGATGTATAGTACACCCAAATATTATGACCAACATACAGCATCAGCCCTACATAACTAACAAGTATTGCACTAAAACAGGGCTAGTTTAGAGAATATATGGTTGGTAATCCAAAAATGTGTAAAATAATGAAATAAAACCTTCATTAAACCTTCCATAGGTTTCTATTTTAGCTATATCCAACAGGTTAATGTGACTGTGATGTAAAGTAGAGGATGGAGGGAGGATTGTTTCTCTTTATTAGTCATGTAGGATAATGAATTGAAGAGCTGGATCTACATTAAATCTACATTCCAGCTTCTGTCATGAGAAAACATCACTTGAACTTGGTGACGTTTCTTCACAGTGCCTGTAACGTAACAGAGAGGAAATATGAAATATATCGAGACACAGTCTGGCTGCGACAAGCTGTAGCTTTGCTTTGCGTTGCTGCAGGTGAATCTGTGGAAAAAAAAGAGTGCCCAGAGAGTGCCCCCGTTCTCTGAGTGCTTCTCTTGTTCTTTCTGTTCTTAAAGTTTCTAGCTCTAATAATTGGTGCAATTTTGCCGATTTTTAAAATACATCTCTCAAACAGGATGACAGATTTTAGCATTAAGAGCGTTAATTGTCTTTTTCTGTTCATTTTAAGATAAAAAGATCGAACTTTATTAAAGGCAGAAGGAAAATCTTGTCAGACGTTGCTCAGAAAATAATTGCATAATAATTGCAGCATCTAGTAGAACAGCAATAAGCTATGAATACAATACATTCTTAACAATAGTGTAAAAATAATGTCAGCTAAAATAAGACGACAATAGAAGAATAAAAAGTCAGACTGGCAATAAATCTGAGGTAGTAAAGTTATATTCCACGTTATTAAATACTACACAGTAATCAAATATAAACAAATATAATTGAGCAGGATTTTATTCTTTTATTAGTTTTAGATAAGGGATGGTATAGTGTTAGAGGCCTTGAACCCCACCTTTTTGATTCAAATCAGAAAAATTGCCTTCCTCCAAGTTACTGGGCTCTCCATTTTTATATATCAAAACCAAAATATGTCCGCAGTGATGTCGAAGTGTTGGACTTTGCAATGTTAACATTAATTGATACCCATAAAAATACAGCGGGTCACATATTATCTCAAGATAAACAGTTTGTTCCTTTAAACCTCAACAGAAAAAGGAGCAAAAGATGGAAGCCAATGTGGAAATAATGATTAAAACATCAATTGGTTTCATCCAGCTGTTTTTGCTCATTTGAATAGAAACGATTATCACAATTAAAATGCAAAATGATCACAGTCAAGTCTAATAATAGCTGTCAGACGATAATGTAATAATTGTGACTCAGAAGCATTAAAGCTGCTGTCTGGAGTTTGAATCGCAGCGTCTCCCAAAACACTGTTGGTCCCACCCTCCCTCTGATTTCGCCCCTTTATTTGTGCACGCGTGCAGTACCTGACAGGAGTGCCCGGAGTGCTGCAGCATCTTGCCTGTTTTGCTGTTTTCCACTCTTCTACATTTAGTACATTTAGTAAATAATAAAGGAATTACGTTAGAATGCTGTATTGAGTCTAACTTGTCCTAATACCAAAATAACATGTATCTGCTAGGACGAACGAGTAAAGTTTCAATATGTGATTACACTCGTGTATCCCTCTCGATGACGTTGTTTATCAAACTTAGTGCATTTACGCGTGTATATGTGTTACATTGTTTATTTATTTCTATCTAGAGTTCAGAATTGCATGACTCCTCTGACGAAGAGTATGTCTCAGACGCCCCAACATCTTCCTCCAGAGGTCGGGCATCTAAACGAAGCCGTCAGGCGGGCTATGGAGGCCATGGTTGGGGAGCGACGCGAGCACCCCGAGCGAAAGAACGTCCTGCAGTCTCTTGGCCTGACAAGCCGTGGGATTGGTAACTTTTCTGGAAGTTGCTGAGCCCTGATGCTCTCTCCTCCACAAGCAAAACAAATGTGCGCGTGGTTGCGTAGTGCGTAGCTCGCCCACCTCTGCATGGGCTTGCTTGCTGTGCGCGTAACCGTTGGTTGACAGCATGACAAAGCTGAAGCTCGAACTTGATTGGTTGGCAGCGACCGGCGCTTTTTGGAATAACATGGGGGTCTATGAGAGGAAGGCGGAGCTCAGGAATAAATTTTCATATTGCGTTATACTAACTTTATTTTATAGTATCAAACTAGACTAACACATTTAAGCTTTGTTAAAAAATGATACATAAATTGAAAACAAACGGAAACTCCGGACAGCAGCTTTAAATGTCCTTAAATTGTTCTTGGGCTTCAGTGTTTCTGCTCCTGAACTGCTGATGCTGCAGGCACCAGAGACTGATGTAATGGGAAAACATCTCAGACATCAGGAGGAAAACTGCATTTCAGCAAAAAGAAAAAATAGTGACAGACACTCGGGGACACTTTGCCCCAGAATTACTTCACATCTTTCAGTTCTGTCTCCAAATACAGAACTGGACGTCAAAGACATTTTATAATGTAAAGATGCTGCAGAGTCAGAAAAACGTCAGAGGATTTTGACATTTCTATCCTCTTGTTCCTTTATTCTGAGCACTAAGTGGTTAATCAGACAGATAGACATTTACTCTTTAACCTGTTTCTGAGGATGTGGAGGGTTGTTTTGTGTTTGTTTCATTCTCAGTCATTTTATCGGTTCCTGCAGTGACTGATGTGGAGTAACTAAAGTTCCTGCTGCATGTTTTTCTTTCTTTTCTTGATGCATTCAGCTGTGGCCTCTGCAGGATTAACTGGGCTTTTTATGAGGAGAACTGAAGCAGCAGCAGCAGCAGCTCAGATATGTTTTCCCTCCCGCTGCCGTCCAGTAAAGAAAAACAGCTGAGTACACGTTAGAGAGCAGAGGTGTCTTTTTGAGCCTGCTGGAAAGACGAGAGGAGAGGCAACGTTGTGAAGTTGGCAGAGCACCGCCGAGCGAGCCGCGAGGCAGGAAGTAAGTCACTGAGAGCAGGAAGCTGCCGCTGCGGAGCTACGATACCCCTTTATGTCTGCGCTGGGATAAGCTCATTTTCAGTTAAATACAAGCTGCACTTCATTTTCTATCTGTCGCACAGGAGGAAATGACTTTCTGTGATGTTTATTTTTCATTGGAATGTAATGCGTGGGAGATTTCTGGTGCATTTTTGGAAAAAATCTAATTCTGAGGGAGTTTTGTTCCCCTCTGTCACTAAGTGCTTACTCAGAGGGAACTGATGGATTTTTCTCTGCAATATAATATTTTTAAAAAGTCCTGACCTTACTTACTTATTCTGTAAATAGATGCTATTCAATCGATTCCAAGTAGACAGGCTGTTAAACTTGCAGCAGCTGAAGATGGAAAACTGTCCCAAACTCAATATGTAAATGTCAAAACTGACTTTGGCTTCATTTTTCTGAGATGTATCAGGATGTAGTAGCAACAAAAATGCTAAATAGGTGAAGAAATTAATTAAAACTACAACAGCAGCATACATCAGTTTGTCTTCTGTGCCTGAATTCCCAATTCATATCGAACTAAATATTTAGACATCAAAGCTGGCCCTTGCTTCATGTTTCTGAGATTTATCAGGATGTAGTAACAACAAAAACACAAAATAGACGAAGAAATTCATTAAAACTACAACAGCACCACATACCAATTTGTCTTCTGTGCCTGAATTCCCTCTGATTCATCCGCTTATTCTCCCAAACTCAATATTTTTATGTTGAAACTGGCTTTGACTTCCTTTTTCTGAGATTTATCATTCAGGATGCAGTAACAACCAAAATGAAGAAATTAATTTAAACTAAAACAGAAGCATCCACTGTTTTATCTTATGTGCCTGAATTCTTTCTAATTCATTTATAGTCTCGTACAATCATTTTTAACATTTCAGTTGCAGTCTTTGGTGTGCCAATGTTAAAATTGCATCCAAACAGGTCGCTCTTTGTTATATTACGAGCTTTTTAAAAAAATCTTGTAATACCAGTACACATGCAGGAAGTACAGCGTGCAGTCAATTATATGTCATTGTGTGTCAGATAAGATCTCGGACATTTGATTAGAGGATGTTTTCTGACAGCGTGAAATGACAAAGATGTTGTCTTTGACTCTTGTTGCTATTTGGCCCAGTTTTAAGCAATTAAAACGAGAAGAAGATAAGTTACGGTACTATAATACCCAACTTCAGGCAGGTTCTGGGTGTTTTTTTTCCCACTGTGGGCTCATTTTTCACTGCAATATAAAGACCTGCCCCTCGATGGAAACAGCATAACCATGACTAGAAATAGAGAAAATTCAAAAATTACTTCTGTGTAGTATGACAGTTATAATACCAGAAATCATTAAAAAAATACAAAATGAAAGGATTTCAATGGTCATTCTACATACTACATATATTTTACCACTTATACTTTTAATTTATTTCCATGCTTACCTACAGTGGGTACGGAAAGTATTCAGACCCCTTGAAATTTTTCACTCTCTGTGTCATTGCAGCCATTTGCCAAAATCAAAAAAGTTCATTTTATTTCTCATTAATGTACACTCAGTACCCCATCTTGACAGAAAAAAACAGAAATGTAGAAATTTTTGCAAATTTATTAAAAAAGAAAAACTGAAATATCACATGGTCATAAGTATTCAGACCCTTTGCAGCGACATTCATATTTAACTCACATGCTATCCATTTCTTCTGATCCTTCTCGAGATGGTTCTGCTTCTTTATTGGAGTCCAGCTGTGTTGAATTAAACTGATTCGACTTGATTAGGAAAGGCACACACCTGTCTATATAAGACCTTACAGCTCAGTGCATGTCAGAGCAGATGAGAATCATGAGGTTGAAGGAACTGCCCAAGGAGCTCAGAGACAGAATTGTGGCAAGGCACAGATCTGGCCAAGGTTACAAAAGAATTTCTGGAGCACTCAAGGTTCTTAAGGGCACAGTGGCCTCCATAATCCTCAAATGGAAGAAGCTTGAGACGACCACAACTCTTCCTAGACCTGGCCGTCCAGTCAAACTGAGCAATCATGGGAGAAGAGCCTTGGTGAGAGAGGTAAAGAAGAACCCAAAGATCACTGTGGCTGAGCTCCAGAGATGCAGTCGGGAGATAGGAGAAAGTTCCACAAAGTCAACTATCACTGCAGCACTGCACCAGTCGGGGCTTTATGGCAGAGTGGCCCTACGGAAGCCTCTCCTCAGTGCAAGACACATGAAAGCCCGCATAGAGTTTGCCAAAAAACACATGAAGGACTCCCAGACTATGAGAAATAAGATTCTCTGGTCTGATGAGACCAAGATTGAACTTTTTGGTGTTAATTCTAAGCGGTATGTGTGGAGAAAACCAGGCACTGCTCATCACCTGCCCAATACAATCCCTACAGTGAAACATGGTGGTGGGAGCATCATGTTGTGGGGGTGTTTTTCAGCTGCAGGGACAGGACGACTGGTTGCAATCGAAGGAAGGATGAATGCGGCCAAGTACAGAGATATCCTGGAGGAAAACCTCTTCCAGAGTGCTCAGGACCTCAGACTGGGCCAAAGGTTCACCTTTCAACAGGACAATGACCCTAAGCACACAGCTAAAATAACAAAGGAGTGGCTTCAGAACAACTTTGTGAGCATTCTTGACTGGCCCAGCCAGAGCCCTGACCTAAACCCAATTGAGCATCTCTGGAGAGACCTCAAAATGGCTGTCCACCAACGTTCACCATCCAACCTGACAGAACTGGAGAGGATCTGAAAGGAAGAATGGCAGAGGATCCCCAAATCCAGGTGTGAAAAACTTGTTGCGTTATTCCCAAGAAGACTCATGGCTGTACTAGCTGAAAAGGGTGCTTCTACTCAATACTGAGCACAGAGTCTGAATACTTATGACCATGTGATATTTCAGTTTTTCTTTTTTAATAAATTTGTAAAAATTTCTACATTTTAGTTTTTTTCTGTCAAGATGGGGTGCTGAGTGTACATTAATGAGAAATAAAATGAACTTCTTTGATTTTGGCAAATGGTTGCAATGACACAGAGAGTGAAAAATTTCAAAGAGTCTGAATACTTTCCGTACCCACTGTATCTGACTGCTTCAAAACAGCCTGCAATTCAGCCGAGAAGTGCCAGAGAAGTGCCATGCCTGCTCAGTCAGATGAGTGCAGAATTCATTTTTTATAGAGTCTGTACCCACTGGTGGATTTTTGGGGATTCAGTAGGTTAATATTTAATAATGTACTTTTTATTGAACTATTTTGAAGAACCAATGAAGTTTGACACCAGTTTGACACTGTTGTATTAGATTTTTGTTAAACAGATCGCAACATATGAACGGTTGCCTTTAATAAGTAAATGTAGAGGATTTTGCAGTCTCAATGAATTAATTTATTAGTGTTGTACCAGTCGTGTTGAACTTCCACTTGGACACCTAAAATAATCTCCACAGATATCAGATATTTGGTGGATTCATGTCTCTGCAGTTTCTCTAACCTTGTTTCAGATGTGTTTTTTGGCCTCCCCTCCCCCTGCCTCAGGTGGGGAAGTGAAAAGAGGAAGTGGTGTATGTGTGTTGCGTATATATAAGGTTTGTGTGTGCGCTGAAGTTCTCTGAGTGTGTGATGCGAGTTTGGAGGAAGAGGAATCGAGAAGTTGGGCCAAGTGTTTGCCAAAGATTGCTAGATGCTGCTAATCTTCTGCTTTTCTCCGTTTTCAGCTGCATGTGGCTGCTGTTCACGTTTTGTGTTTTTATGAGGAATGAGCTAAGGTGCTTCTTCTACTGCCTTCTCAACGTACTGCTGGTTCTTCTACAAACACAGATTGAGTAAGTTCACGCAGTTATATACATATTCATATTTTCTACTGTCAGATGTCCATCATTTTGTAGAAGCAAAAAACAGTTTGGGGACAGAACTCAAAAGAAAAAAGACGTTTAAAAAGGCTTGACTCCTGTTTTGCAGAGTTTTAGTTGTGATTAAAAGCAAATCATCTGTTATCTGGCTTTAAACAAGACTGATAACAAGACTAAGTGTGTGTTAGAATCAGTTTCCTGCACGTTTGCGATTATTTACCTGTAAATGACAGGCAGAATTTGGAAAAAACATACCTTATGCATGATTAGCAATATTTATTAGAATAGAATAGAAATCCTTTATTGTCATTGTACACGGGTGTACAACGAAACTGGGAGCGCTGCTCCATTTAGTGCTTGGAAAAATATATACATTACAATAAAGAAATAAATAAAAATAGAATAAAATACGTTAATACAATAAAATACAGTGAGAAAGAGCAGCAATTATAGAGGAAAAAAACGAGCTTTAAATTTTTCAGCAAATATAGCTTAACATATAGTCAAGAACCAACCGTGTTACTACTTTACCTCTTTACCAAGCAAACACAGTACAGACTGTAGAAATCTGGACAGTTATACGTTATTTATTTGCAGGTTCTGTGCTTAAATACATCAGATTTCAGTAAAATGACAGATTTTACATTAAATTGTCAAATCTCGGCTTACATTTGAGCAGGTTTACGTCAGAATAGAAAGATTAATAATATGGGCGTTACATCACTTTCAACTCATATTACTTAAGTTTTAGAGCTTCAAAAGTTGTTGGACAGATACATATGGAGTCAAAAAAAACCTGACTTTTAATATTTTGCAGAAAATCCTTTGCAGTCAGTGACATTCATGGTACTTGGTGATGCTTCCTCACTCATTATCTGCAGCCACGTTGCTGTTTGGGGAGTTGTGCTGCTTTTAATTTGCTTAATTTGCTTTTTACCAAGAGATTTTTAATTAAATAATATTAAGACCAGGTTATTTACTCTTTAATTCTTTACTCTCTTAATCTTCTTTATGCTAAAATCCTGTAGGGGATCGTAGGGATAGACAGATTGTCGTGATCAATGTTTGACATTTTTTCAGATTATTGATAAATGAAATGCTGTACGTCAGGTCTGATGCAGCCTCTCTCTTCTCTCTGTCTGTCGTCACTCTGAAGTCTCAGAGATGTCTCTCATGCAGCAGAAACTGAACCTAAAACACAAACCAGGAAATTAGCTTCTCTCACAGTGGCCAAGCCTACGCCAATGGCTAGTGGCTAAGTTAGAAGGCAGCCACAGATTAACTTGAAATGGAGTCGGGAAAACATTAATTAATAAAGCTGTAAGATATAGAGCTTAGTGGACAACAATAGTGATAGAACACTGAAATATTAAGAAAATAGAGAAGAAAAACTGATGAATCTCAGTCGATTCCACATAAACAGAGGAGAACGTCCAAATTTAATCTCTCCTATTTCTATTTTACATATCCAGTTATTGTCACCCTAATGGAAAAGACTAGTTATGAATGACAGGTTCTCTCTCTCACATGCTGGTAAAACATTAAATGTAATGTATGTTGGTCCCATTGGTCTAATTTCTCATTGGAATCGGCCCTTTTAAACCCTCATCAGTCAATCTGTATTTAGAGTTGCTGAAATGACATCCAATGATAACAAAGAAGCATTTACTAATATTAAACGTGTCATGCACAGGGTGGTGTTTGAACCCAAAAAGCAGGCAATCAGGCAAGCAGGTGAATTAATAAGGGATTTAATTCATGTATCTACTAAATAAACAGAAAACACTCCATATGGGAGACACAGGAAAACAAACAGAACGGGGAAAACTAAAACTGAAACTAAAGGCGATGGTTCTTGGCAGCGACGGGGGCTAAACTAAACAGGGAGAAAGGTGACTCACTGAGTGTCCGGGGAATCTGGAGACAAGGTGGGGGGCAGAGCTGAGTGAGCTGGTGGTGTGGACGAGGCGATGACCGAGGAGCAGACAGTCCAAGAGCAGACGGAGGAGGGGTGTAGAGCAGAGCAGGGGTGATGAGCAGGCGAGGAAATCCAGATAGTTCAGGGAGCTGTGTGTGTATGACTGAGAGCGGCTTGCATGTGGCGGTGTGCAGCGTGTAATGATCCAGCAGTGAGCTGTGAACAGAGCCAGGCTTTTAACTGTGGCTGATTACAGATCGAGAGCAGCTGTGCTAATTGCCAGTGCAGCGCAGGAGAGGGTGGGGCCATGACAGCACCCCTCCCTCAAGTTGCGCCTCCAGTCGCACACAAGGCTGGTCGGGGTACCGGTGGGGCGTCGTAAGAAAAGGCAGGGATCCGGCAGGAGGGACCGCTCCGGGAGGTGGCCCAAGGGATGGGTGGGCTGAGGTCGGGCAGGTTGAAGGGACTGCTCTGGAGGACGGCCTGGGGGCTGGACAGGCCGGGGCCGAACAGGCGGGAGGGACTGCTCCGGAGGATGGCCCAGGGGCTGGACAGGCTGAGGCTGGACAGGGAACTGATGGCCGGGCCGACGGAGATCTTAAGGAGGCCGGACTGGGAACCGGCAGCTGAGCCGACGGGGACCTTCTGGAGGCCGGGCTGGGAACCGGCAGCTGGACCGACGGGGATCCTCCAGAAGCTGGGCTGGGATCCGGCAGCTGGACCGACGGGGACCCTCTGGAGGCCGGGCTGGGAACCGGCAGCTGATCCGACGAGAATCTTCCAGGGGCCTGACTGGGAACCAGCAGTTGATCCGGCGAGAATCCTCCGGGGGCCGGACTGGGAACCAGCGGCTGATCCGACGGAGGATCTCCGGAAGCCGGACTGGGAACCGGCAGCTGATCCGACGGAGGACCTCCGGAAGCCGGACTGGGAACCGGCAGCTGATCCGACGGAGGACCTCCGGAGGCCGGACTGGGAACCGGCAGCGGTGGGACCCCTCCGGGGGCGACACGGGAGCTGGGGACCCCTCTGGGGGCAGAACTGAAGCCGGAGTCGGACACCCCTCCGGCGGTGATGCCGGAGCCGGGACTGGAGAGGGGGCCCCTCCGGGAGCAGAGCTGGAGCCGGGGGCCCCTCCGGGAGCGGAGCTGGAGCCGGGGGCCCCTCCGGGGGCGGAGATGGAGCCGGGGGCCCCTCCGGGGGCGGAGATGGAGCCGGGGGCCCCTCCGGGGGCAGAGCTGGAGCCGGGGGCCCCTCCGGGGGTAGAGCTGCTTAAGTCGTAATAAACTTGACGAAGCTTTTGTAGCAGATATTTCATTATATTGTGTTTTAATTTGAAGTAATGCTTGGTGAGTATCTTTAGAACATAACTGATAATATTCTTCTTCGAATTTCCTAATTTTTGTTTCTAATGATTTGTTTTCCGATAGGTTTCTTTGGCTTTAGAACTCGGAAAGTTAATTATTTGTCCCCGAATAAAAGCCTTAAATGCTTCCCATCTAATACTTCCTGAGGTTTCTATTGTATTTGTTTCAAAATAGTATTTACACACGTGGACAAAATTGTTGGTACCCCTCAGTTAAAGAAGGAAAAACCCACAATTCTCACTGAAATCACTTGAAACTCACAAAAGTAACAATAAATAAAAATGTATTGAAAATTAAATAATCAAAAACAGCCATTACTTTTGAATTGTTGATTAACATAATTATTTAAAAAAACAAACTAATGAAACAGGCCTGGACAAAAATGATGGTACCTCTATAAAAGATTGAAAACTATTTGACCAGAGTGACATGATTAACTCAGGTGTGTCATTTAATTGACATCACAGGTGTTTCCAAACTCATAATCAGTCAGTCTCCCTATTTAAAGGGAGACAAGTAGTCACCCTGCTGTTTGGTGAAAAGGTGTGTACCACACTGAACATGGACAACAGAAAGCGAAGGAGAGAATTGTCCCAGAACATCCGAAAAAAAATTATAGACAAACATCTTAAAGGTAAAGGCTATAAGACCATCTCTAAACAGCTTGAAGTTCCTGTGACAACAGTGGCTCATATTATTCAGAAGTTCAAGACCCATGGGACAGTAGCCAACCTCCCTGGACGTGGCCGCAAGAGGAAAATTGATGACAAATTGAAGAGACGGATCGTTGGAATTGTATCCAAAGAGCCCAGAGCAACCTCCAAAGAAATTAAAGGTGAACTCCAAGGCCAAGGTACATCAGTGTCAGATCGCACCATTCGTCGTTGTTTGAGCCAAAGTGGACTTCATGGGAGACGACCAAGGAGGACACCACTGCTGAAAAAAACTCCTAAAAAAGCCAGACTGGAATTTGCAAAAATGCATGTTGACAAGCCACAAAGCTTCTGGGAGAATGTCCTTTGGACAGATGAGACCAAACTGGAGCTTTTTGGTAAGGCACATCAACTCTATGTTCATAGACTCAAAAACCAAGCATACGAAGAAAAGAACACTGTCCCTACGGTGAAACATGGAGGAGGCTCAGTAATGTTTTGGGGCTGCTTTGCTGCATCTGGCACAGGGTGTCTTGAAAGTGTGCAAGGTACGATGAAATCTGAAGACTATCAAGGCATTCTGGAGAGAAATGTGCTGCCTAGTGTCAGAAAGCTTGGTCTCAGTCGCAGGTCATGGGTCTTCCAACAGGACAACGATCCAAAACATACAGCCAAAAACACCCAAGAATGGCTGAGAGAAAAGCGTTGGACTATTCTAAAGTGGCCTTCTATGAGCCCAGATCTGAATCCCATTGAACATATGTGGAAGGAGCTGAAACATGCCATTTGGAGAAGACACCCATCAAACCTGAGACAACTGGAGCTGTTTGCTCATGAGGAGTGGGCCAAAATACCTGTTGACAGCTGCAGAACGCTCATTGACAAATACAGAAATCGTTTAATTGCAGTGATTGCCTCAAAAGGTTGTGCAACAAAATATTAAGTTATGGGTACCATCATTTTTGTCCGGCCCTATTTCATTAGTTTGTTTTTTTAAATAATTATGTTAATCAACAATTCAAAAGTGATGGCTGATTTTGATTATTTAATTTTCAATAAATTTTTATTTATTGTTACTTTTGTGAGTTTCAAGTGATTTCAGTGAGAATTGTGGGTTTTTCCTTCTTTAACTGAGGGGTACCAACAATTTTGTCCACGTGTGTAATTTGTTCATCCAGGAAAGTAACAAAGCCAGTCTCTGCCATCTATTTAGTTTTAAATCTCCATTTGGGAAGATTATTAGTCAACCTGGGATCATAATAGACTGAAGAGGTTGGAGCGTGGTCTGACAGGAGAATGGCATCATAGGAAACATTCTTTATTTTACATCTTAGTAGTGCTGAAACCAGAAAGAAATCTATGCGGGAATATGACTGGTGTGTGCTGGAGTAACATGAGTATTTTTTCCCATTGGGATTATCGGCTCGCCAAACATCAACTAAATTCATTTCTTTCATGAAATTATAAATTACTTCTCTACTTCTCAAATGTGATTGGTTCATTCCTGTACTTTTGTCTTTACGTGGATCTAAAGTGCAATTAATGTCACCTGCCGTAATACAAGCACCGGGTAAAGACGCAATAGTAAGAAATAAGTTCTGGAAAAATTTGGGCTAATCTGTATTTGGAGCATAAATATTTATCAGAATTAATTGTTCCCTAGGAATTCTTTCCTGGATAATCAAGTATCGTCCTGCCTTGTCCTTGATAACATTGTGAATCTGTAGTGGAATAGAATCCATCATCCATCCATTCTCTATACACCGCTCTATCCTCACTAGGGCCCCGGGGCCTATCCCAGCTGACTCGGGCGAAGGCAGGGGACACCCTGGACAGGTCGCCAGTCCGTCGCAGGGCCACACACACAGACAATCAATCACACTCACACTCAGACCTACGGACAATTTAGAGTGATCAATTAACCTCAGCATATTTTTGGACTGTGGGAGGAAGCCGGAGTGCCCAGAGAAAACCCACGCATGCACAGGGAGAACATGCAAACTCCATGCAGAAAGATCCCAGGCCCACCCCGGGATTTGAACCGGGGATCTTCTTGCTGCAAGGCGAAAGTGCTAACCACTATACCACTGTGCAACCCTGGAATAGAATCATGAAACAAAATCATGACCCCCCTTGCCTGAGAGGTAAAGGGGGCTGATAGAACTTTACCTTTCCACCTCCTCATCACGTTAGGCTCATTTTCTTGTGTTAGATGGGTTTCCTGAAGGAATACTATATTAGACTGTAATGTTTTAATCGTGTTCATAACTTGTTTGATTTTTTTTGTTTGTTTGTTTTTTGTATCCCTCTGCAGTTCCAGGATGTAATTTTAACCTTTAGGTCAACAGACATATGGATAAATGATTTGGAATCCCCCCCCCTTATCGACTAGACTTCCAGAAAGCAAAGAGCTGGTTCACACAGTGTGAGGAACAGTATAACTATGCTGATGGAAAAATAAAATACAAAATAAGTCTAACTACTCTGCTACTGTAATACAGATAAATCTTTTAAAACAGCTCAACAAACGAAAAGCTCATCCATATTTTCTTAATTGAACAGTGCATATTAAATCAATGGATTGTTCCTTCTCCATAAACAGGAGTGAGAGAAATCAGAACTGTGCAACAGATTAACTTTCACTCTGTACTGTACTCCTGTCTCTAAAGCCTCAGGATATCAGACTAGTGATCCAACAGCAGTTTTAGATCACCTTTCCCGCGGTGTCATCTGATTATCCGACTGGATATTTTTAATGAATTTTTCGGCTTCATCGGTGGTGTTGAAGATGTGTGATTGTTCCTTGTAGGTCACTATGATCCGGGCTGGAGGGATGATGCCATACCGTAGACCCAGAGATTGGAGTTGTCGCCTTGCCTCCTCAAACTCTTTCACCTTCTTGTGCATCTCTGCTGTCATGTCTCGGTAAAATCTCACTGGCTGGTTCTTGTAGAGGATCTGTCGTTTCGCTCTCGCCGCTCTCATCACAGCTTCTCTGTCTCTGTAGTTCAGGAACTTCTTTATAAGGGGTCTAGTTGCGGGGTGAGTTTTCTGTTGTCTTTTTGGACCAACCCTGTGTGCTCTTTCCACCGTAATTTTCCCCCGGAGTGGAGCTAGCTCCAAGCACCTCTGGTATCCAGCTCTCCAGGAATCTACAGGTGTCTTCACCCTCGGCGCCCTCAGGTAAATTAACAAGCCGTACATTGGAGCGATGTGACCGAGCCTCCAGCGCCAGTACTTTCTACTTTATCGATCTGTATAACTTTGCTCTTGGACTCGATATTTGCGTATTTTTCCAAACTGCTACCTCAGTTGTGGTAGGCTTGTCCCAAAAATTACATCTTTTTTTGAAAGCTTTTTTCTGACCTTGATGGAGAACGTCATGAGCGACAAAGATGTGAAGCAGAATCCAACTAAACTATATAATGACGCAACTGTGAATGTAGTGCTTGGAAGGATTGGACGATATTATCGTTAGTTCTTTTCATAAAGGATATTCCACTGCATCCTACAATAAAGGAGATAAGAAGGGAAACACTGAAGCAGCTTTTTATTTGCAGTTGGGTACGTCAAGCAGCTCCCTCTGACACTAAGATACTTTCAGGTCATTTCATTATTTAGTGTCACAATTTTTGTAGTATTGGTAACACCTGTGGGACAATATTGTTCATGATATTTCTAAGTCCTTTCATTTAGTTAGGAACCTTTCTCAGCAAAAAAGATAATTTCATCAAAAACCTTTGATTTTTAACTTCAGTGGTTTTGTTTTTTTCTAGAACGATTAACCAAAATTACATTAAAATCGCGTCATTCTACATGTCTCGTTTAAAAATTCTTCAAAATTAAACTGCAGTAAACGGAGTCTGTTAAAAAATTAAAATTTTGCATTTCTCTGCACAATCATGAAGCCACTGATAACTCAGCTGTGACCAACAGCCACTTGACAAATACTCAGGGAGTTCTCGGTTGAACTGCAGGTAGTGTTTACACAGAGCAGAGAGGAAATTAAAAAAGTAACAAGCAGCACTGAACAGGTCCTCGCATCCTTGCTGGTCAATGAGTCCCAGCATGTCCACCAGGTGCCGCTGCGACCGAGGGTGTATGTTGGCCTATGGATATGGCGAGGGCCAGATTTTGATCAAACATTTAAAGTTTCAGCCAGATTGGAACATGTACAGGCTAGTTTTGCAGCACGTCCTGTCCATCGACCAGGTGGCGCTATGATTGTGACTGTATTTCAGCATATGGTTGTGATGAGGGCTGGACTCTGATCACATCTGTCAAGTTTCAGGGAGATTGGAGGATGTACAGTATAGTTATACAGCATTTCTTGTCCCTCCACCAGGTGGTGCTGCGACCGAGAGTGTATTTTGGCCGATGGATGTGATCAGGATTGGACTCTGATCATACATGTAAAGTCTGAGGCAGATTGGAGCATGCAAAGGATAGTTACACAGCAGTTGATGTTTCATGGCAAAGCATCAAAATTCTGAAGGCTGCCATGACATTTGGCTTCTGCGAAACATTTTGATTACTTAATTTGATGAGGAGTGACCATTTTCACTGTGAATCATCATCGACATCTTTAAGTTGATGTCACCATGTTTGATGTGAATCTGGCCAACAGGATAAGAGCAGTATATCAAAGTGTAAAAAAATTACATTTTCTGTTGCCAGCAGGTGGTGCTGCGTCTGTGAATGTATTTCATCATATGGATATGATCAGGGCAGAACTCTGATAATACATGTAAAGTTTCAGGCAGATTGGAGCATGTTCAGGGCATTTACACAGCACTTGATGTTTCATGGCGAAGGATCAAAATTCCAGAGGCCACCACAGCCATGCCTTTTGGCTTCTGCGAAACATTTTGATAACTTTTGCTCACTAAGGCCTGCTGAATGTACTGGCAGAATTTGAGATGAACTGGGGTTTCCTCCTAGGAGGAGTTCACTCTAGAAAAAAATAAAAAATGGACAAAATCTGATGTTCAGTGCAAAATAGCTCACTTTCTGTTGGGTTTAGAATATGGCTGTCACAGACTTTTTTGTTCAGCCTGATGTGCTGCATGTGTGTACCAAATTTGGTAGCATTAGGTGAAACGTGCTGCCCGTGGGGAGGTGCAGGGGGTGCTAGAGCTATTTTGCCACACACCTGCAAAATTCCTATAAAATATCAAATTTTTTGCCAGTCCAGATGTGTGTGCAAATTTTGACGTGTTCGAGTATGTTTAGGACCTCAAAAATGCGTTCCTTATGGTGGACGAAGAAAGTATAATAAGAGAAACCCCAAGGGTTTCAATAGGGTCTTCGTACCATTTGGTGCTCGGGCCCTAAATAGTAAAATGTCCAGATTATTTAGTGACAATATTGTAAATGATATTTCCAGGTCATTTCACTTAGGAACCTTTCTAAGCAAAAAAGACGATTTCATCGCAACTCTGAAAACAAAAACAAACTTTGGTTTTTCAACTTTGCAGGAGTTCTTTTTTTTTTTGTGGGGCGGCATGGCTCAGTGGGTAGAGTGGCCGTCTTGCACCCGAAGGGTTGCCGGTTCGATCCTGTTTTTGGCCCTCAGCAGATTAGAAATAAGAGCATGAAGGTGTTTCTGATGCATAAGCAAACACCTTTTTAAGAAATATCTCAACTTTTAACTGACAAATTCCAATCACACACAAGGTGAGCAGCAAGTCTGATGAGGTCGTGGAGTTTAGGAGGTTGGTTTTTTTTTGGTTGTTTTCAAGGGCATTTGTAAACTGAAACATATGTGAACCATATTCAGTGTTTGTGTGTTTCTTCAAAGGATGCATGGCCTTTAAACCCTCATATCTCCATCCCTCCTACTACCTCCGTCCATCACAGAAGCCTTTGTGAACTCTGCTAATATTAGTCTGTGAGTCAGGGATGGAGGCAGAAGTTGTGCAGTGCATTTTAAATTTTGACACTCGGACTTGTTTCCGGAAGTCTTTTCTTGCTCAGAGCTGCTTTGAATCTTGCACCAAATGAACCTCGACTTTAACTGCAGTTGGGTCAATTTTTTGCAGCATTTCTGGTCTATTTCAAGGTGGTTAAAATGCAGGGAGGGGTTTTTCTGCCACAGTCTCCAAAGTCTCCTCCCGCCTCCCTTAAAAAACTCCCATCTGCTGCTTTGCATTCAGTCATTTCGTCAGGAAATGAGTTGACATGTTGGCCCGCTGCATCCTGAGCAGATGCGTGAAAGCAGCCAGGTCATATTCTAACAAACTTTACCGCAGATTAATGTGCGACTCTCAGTATGATGACCAGCCACCCTTTAAAGTTCACCGTGAACCAGCAACATTTGTGTTAAAATGCGGGTTTTATGTGCAGTAAATTTGGATCTAAATCTTCTAAATGTGTCTCTACCTTTTGCAGAGATGTTCTGTTCTGTAATTTGTCATATTTTTTCTCTCAGCCAGGTTGTTTAGTTTGCCTAAACATGACTTCAAACAGCCTGTAGTTCAAGTTAAACAACCAAGTATTCCCTGCTTACTTTTCTTTGTATATTGTGTTCTTTGAGGGCATTGAGGAAGTAAATTGGACACATTAGGCTCTGCTGAAGTGTGATTTATCTTAATTCTAATAATAATAATACATTTTATTTATGAAATGTAGCATGTTTTTGCTGTTACTTTGTAAGTGCTGTGTTACTACTAATGTATTGGCTGGTGGAGTCAATCAGAAGATCTTAGTTCGGCTACTGGAGAGCAGTGCAGTAAATAAAGACAACCAAGAAAATTAAGTTGCGTGAAATTTTATTAAGGTGATTTGACAAAAAAAAAAATATTTACAAAGCATACAAATTTCAAACCGGCAAAATCATATCTGCACAATGAGAAACGGTTCATTCCAGTTCCAGGTTTTAAATAAAAACCAAGGTCCGGTACACCTGTCCCATACGAGCGGAGTAGTTATTAAGAAGAGTGTAGTTGGAGATAAAGCGCTGAATGTCCAGGAAGAGTTGAGTGAGTGGGGGAATATGGCTCGATTGAGGAGGTGAGAGAGTTTGAGACATAGAAATCATAGAAGCCTCGCGCCACTGTCCAGCATAGGCTGGCGATGCGTCACCGCCCGCCATCTTGGAACGGGAGCGCAGTTGTAAACAAACAACGTCTGGTACATGCGAGACCATTACACAGCCACAGTTTTCCGGTCATAACTTTCCTTGTAATGCATAGATTTCGACATGGTATGGCTCATTTGAAAGCTTACGAGGTCGTCTTTTGATTACACTCCCCAATAGATGGTGTCAATCAGCACAACAAGTTTTAGGGACCCTTTTCCTGTAACTGTTTGTTGTATTGACCTGTTGTGATGTCAGGTTTCTCTGATCACCATGATAAGCAGCTTCTAAGTTTTATTTATTTAGTCAACTGGTTATTCCTTTTTTGTGCCGCGTTTCCATATGGGATTAACATCTTTGAACAATTATCTTGAAATTATGTTGAAGTTTAATATTAAGTTAATAAAAATTTTGAGGGTTTTTCTCTTTTCTCATTTTCAGTGCTTTATGACTAAAGAATTTTCAAAGCTGGCACAAAGTTGGAACCATGCCTAAATTCTTCAATTTACTTGTGTTCCATGCGTGCATGAAAAAAATCTAGATATTCTGCCCTCCCTAACGTCTTGTCAAGTTGGCAGGTAGTTAACAGTCTTCATACAAAGACAACGCTTTGTGGGTTCAGGCCACGCTTTATTATCTCCACACGAATTACTGTAAAACTGAAAAGACAAGAAAAATACAATAAGTAACGACATAGACGAAAATACGCATATAAACAAAGTCCGCTAGCTTGATGCTAATTTCGATGGGAAAACACATTGGCATGCTAACGGTTAGCATTGCGGTCGCGGAAAATAGTACAAGATCAAACTCAACAGCATCGTACTTGCTCAATTCAATAACACAAACGGTAAGTCATTCAGTATTCACAGGCATATATTTTCCTCACTCTGAGAAAAAAGGGAACAACAATAACAGCACATAGCTGGCACAAAAGTTGGAACCATGCCTAAATTCTTCAATTCTCTGTGTGCACTTCTCCAAAGATATAGCCACATCAGGAAGTGACAGACTGACAACGTCTTGGTATCATACCATGGGTTTCTGCTACAATATCTGGTGAAATCTGTGAAAAATTCAATGGAAAGGACATACTCACTTGTGGAATGTGATTCCTTGTGCCCTTGTGTTCGGGTTGCGTTGTATTGTACAGCCCCAGGCTGCACAAGACTGTGGCATTTTGAGATTTGTTGTCAATCGGTGTGTGATAAACACGCTTATTGCTGGTTTGTTTACTCCTGCTCGCTCCCGTTCCAAGATGGCAGCGCACTGACGCATCGCTCATTGGCCAGCGAGGCATCTAGTTTCTATTTATATCTATGGTTTGAGGAAGGCTGCAGAAGCCTCCTACCAGACCATTAATGGTGGAATTGGGTCGAGTTGCTTCGGGCTTCCGTAGGCTCCTGGCCTTGTTCAAGCTCGCCATCTGTGGTTGGACCACATGGCAGCGTAAGGCAAAGCAGGGGCACCTGGCCTGTACGGACTAGAGTCCCTATATTAACCAGAGTAGCGACATGACGGGTCCAAAAAATTTTGATCACGTGATCTATGGGCGCCATTTTGTTTCCTATTCATGAACGCCGGGGTTTCCTGTTAACGTTGTTTACACCGCAGAGAGTAATTCTAGGCCTTTTTTCGCTTCCTAAATACCTGAAAAATGACGGGCTGTTGTGCCTTTGGGTGCACAAATCGATCGGAGAAGGGATTCCACATGTTGAGATTTCCCAGTCATAGTGAAAGAAGGAATCTGTGGGAAAATAAAGTCCAGAGAGTGGGATGGAAACCGACTTCATCATCGTTTTTGTGCCAGGTTAGTCCCATGTATGTACTTTCATGTTATGATGTATGGGTGAATGACAGAAAAGTTTGATGTGATTTTCGACAGTTGTGGTTATTTTGACTTTGACCATTTTCATGCATGGAGATGCATGAAATACGGGCCGCTGAAGTCTAACAGGGTGCAAACGTATTTTGCTAAACTGTCCGAAGCTGTAAACTTGATGATAGAAATATTTTACACCCATGGAAAGTTTAGATTCTCATGAATCCGCTGGTATAAACAACTTTCAGATGTGATTACCACAGCGGGTAATATAAACACATTTGTCCAACAAACAGCAAATAACGTAAACAGCGCAACTCGCCTTTGAAGTCTCATAACTAGTCACAGATATTCCACAAAAAACGGCCATAATCCAACCTTGGACATCCAGACAAAACAAGCCAGTAAAATATTTTGTCCAAAACATGTCTTGAAATCAGTAAGCAATCCACAAATAGCTAAGCGAGTACACACACAGTCACAGGTGCATTAGTGCGTGGCACAGTGAATGGAAACAAAATGGCGTCAAATCCCCAGTTGTCGCTACTGTGGTTAATATAGACCCTTAAATGACCCACGTCACGAATGACGTCACAGCTTTACCTGGAGGCAAAAGAGGAAGCCCGCGGCTTGACAGAAAGGCGAAAGACTGAGGGACAAGGCTCTATCAACTTTTCTAAAATGTCGTCCTGCTGTGTTTTTGGATGCCAGAATAGGAGGAATGACATTGGCGAACGCAAATTAAAGTTTTATAGGATTCCACCGAACACTCGTGCTCAGAGGGAACGAAGACAGTTGTGGTTAAATGCACCGAGGTGAAAAGAATGGACAGAGACGATCAGCTGCAGTCAATTCCAGCCATTTTCAGTACAAAAAAATTGCTAATATTCTATTTGTAAATAAAAAATATTCAATTCAATTCAATTCAGCTTTATTCCAGACACTGGGTCCAAATACACACACCATAAGAACAAGGACACAACAAGACACAGAAAAAAATACAATCAAAAACAATAACCCGTTAAATATGACGAGAAATACAGGTAATATTGGACGCGCATCGCAAGGTGCATTTCCTTGAAAACGACCGATTCGTGGATTATATACTGACTTCAAGACATGTTTTGGACAAAATAGTTTACTGGCTTGTGTTGTCTGGATGACCAAGGTTAGATTATGGCCGTTTTTGTGGAATATTTTCATCTGTGTGTAGTAATGAACCCGGAAATGTGAGTCGCGCTGTGTACGTTAAAGCCGTGTACAGAGAAAGGATGGATGGATATTCGTTGTTTGTCGGACAAATGTGTTTATATTACCCGCTGTGGTAATCACATCTGAAAGTGGTTTATACAGGCGGATTCATGAGAATCTAAGCTTTCCATTGGCGTATAGTGTTTGTATAATCGTGTTTGCAGCCTTCGGACATTCTTTAAATTCCTATGCAAATTAGTAAGTGTACCGCCGGTGGTACACTTAAGTTTAACGGGTTAAAAATGGTCGAGTTTGCAGCACAAACTATATACTCCCAGTCCTGCTTGACTTCTCGCTCCGCTTTTGCCTCCAGCATAAGCCCCGCCCACAAAAAATGTCACAATGTTTGTAAACAAATAAAGGGTCTATAGGGACTCTAGTACGGACCAAACCACAAAATCAAACAAAGCTAAGTGAAGCTAAAGCTAAGCTGACATTAGCATGCCATAATCTATCCAAATTTCCCAAAAAATGAATTCATAAGATGATCACCATTATTATCAACCATAGTTAGCATCTTAACCATAGCATGCTAAAGTTAGCATGATAGCATATGAACTAAAACTAAGGAAAATGAAAAATTCATATATAAAAATGTTCAATCAGCCACATGTTAGCATTAGCATTGAGGCTGATGGCTAATGCTAACATGAGCAATGACAAAACTCAAGACAAATTCAAACTCACCAGTTCAGATAGCAAGAGTGCACACAAAACAACAGAGGTCCCCAACGAGCATATGGTCTGGTTCTAAAGTTATAAAAATATTAAACTTCGTCACCAAGACATGATTAGTATTTTGCCAAACAATTTGTTTGAAGGATGGACCTGCAGCTGCTTCCTCCTTGCTTCTCTCCCAACAACCGAGGATGAGAGGAGCAAGGGGAGCTTCAATATGCTCTGGTGGCACAAGATTGGCTCCCATGGTCATGTGGGTGTGTCACATGACCTGGTGAGTTCAGGGTCTCAAAAAGTGTGGGGAACACAAAAGTTTAAGGAAAATAGTGTGATTTTTACCCCTGTAACAAAAGCACTTTACAAGTAACATTACAGTTACAAGTGACATTTAAACGAAGATCTTTAGTTATAAAAATAAACATTTACTCAACTACAATACTTCATGGCCCAGTCCAATTCCTGGAAGTTGCTCCAATCTATCACCGCTATAATTTTCTTGCTGCTGTTTTCATTACTGCAAAGAGATTTTTTTAATGTAATCTACAGTCCTTGACACACATTTTAATATGATTAGGGCCAGTGTTATATTTGTTATGGGTGTGCAATGGATTGCTACGGTCTTCATGATATAAATTTCATCTACCCAAGCCCACAAGAATCTGAAAGGGCGCTTCGTTGACGTCTTCGTTTACTCCAAAATTTGGACCTGCAAGGCACCTACATTAAACATACCGTAGGTGCACATGCTCTGCAGTAGCTTTACTTAATTTCATTTATTTGTTTAGTTTTTTGCAGGGACACTGCACAATTAAAAATTAATGCACCAGAGTTTGTTTATTACTTGTTTGTAAAATCAGTTAAAGAAACACTTTAGGGCCACTGAGCCTGCTTTTAGCCTTTCTATTTTACAAGTCATTGCCTAATTTGTTTTGTAATATTGTGTGATTTGCTGTAGTCTGTTGTTGTTGTTCGTCTTGTTTGTATGATGCCTCAGAATCAGTTCTCAACTAACTTACCTGGTTAAATAAAAATTACAGAAATAAAAGAGATAGCAGTTAGCTAGCAAGCTAGCAGCTAATCTGCATTTGTTGTCCCTGGGCAGGTACAGAAACAGAAAACAGCTACAGAACATAAAACAATACAAACCTTAAACATCCATCAGTGTGAGATACTAAATTAAATCTGTAAATTAAAAGGAAGATGATAATTGGTGGTGAATATTTTTTGGAGGCTTCAGCTAAACCTTGATGCTGCTTTAAAACACTGCAAATGAAGTGGATCAACAGGTTTGATGCCAATTTGTGACCAGGTTGTTTTGCAGTATGATGGCTGGGGAAAAAGCAGAGTTTGTACAAAGAGCTTTGTAGGGACAAGTAATGTAGTTTCCATTTGTACAATTTTTGAACTACAGTTCAAAAATGTGGGAACACTTAGAAATGTCCTTATTTTTGAAAAAAAATTTTTTTTAGTGAAGATAACATTAAATGAATCAGAAATATAGCCTAGACATTGCTAATGTGGTAAATGACTATTCTAGTTGGAAATATTTCATGAAATATCTACATAGAAGTACAGATGCTCATTTCCAGCAACCATCACTCTTGTGTTCTAATGGTGCATTGTGTAAGCTAATCGGATAGGCTAATTGATGATTAGGAAACCCTTGTGCAATTATGTTAGCAGATGAATAAAAATGTGAGTTTTCATGGAAAACATGAACTTGCCTTGGTAACCCAAAATTTTTGACTGGTAGTATGTATAGATATCAAACTTGTGTGCATGTATGAACCAGAGTCCAGACTGGAAACTTGTATATTCATGTTTCCACGTCCTAATGTGCAGATTGACTTGGAAAGCAGATGTGCACGTGGTTCTGTTCTCGCTGCTTTAATCTGCTGCACAGATGTCGTTTTGGTCTTCCTTCTTATGGAACACAGAAAAACACACCAGCATTTTTTACAGGACACAGCAAGCTGCTTACAGACTGAATCAGAACACTGATCTATTCATGGCGTCAGTGAATATTTCTGAAGTGTGTCGAGCACATTAGTCGGATGTAGCACAGGATTTTTGGAGAATTTAGGACTTCTAGCTGTGCTTGTGCTATGTCAGTGGAAAATATTTTGTATATGACAGCACCTCTGAAGTCTGCCGTTTTTCCTTCTTGTGTAATTTATGGCTTTATAACTGTGTCATGCAATGCAATAGGCATTTCAGTTTTCTCTCTGCTTCCAGTCATGGTTATTCTGTTTCTATAGAGATGCAGGACATTATATTGCTGTTAAAAAATTAGCCCACAGTGAGTAAAAATGCACAGAAACTGCTTGAGTTCAGAGGATTAAGGTAATTTGATATAATTAATGTCGACTGCTGAATTTGATTTGGTGAAAATGGCAATCATTTTAGTTTTTAATTTTTGCCCTTCAAACTCAGTCTTTTGTGTCTCTTTACTTGAACAGTAACTTTAAATGTGGTATTTTGTAACCAGGTAGAGGTTAAAAAATAGATTGTGGCTGTTCTCTCCTGTATTTTAAGATCAGTACGACTGGTTTGTAACACTGATTGTTCCACATACATGAAGCTACAGCTCAAATGTCAGGTCCTAGGATCATGACATCCAAATGCACCAGTGAGTGCATGTTAAATTAATTAATAGTATTAAATGCTGATCTCAAAACTGTCAGAAATCAGATGTACCCTATAGCCAATCATTTCTTTATCTATTTTGAAATCTACACTCTTTTGCCTTGACCTCTTTTGTTCTAGTTTAGATTCTTCACTGAGTGAAATATGACCACAGAATGTGTGAAGTTTCCATGAACTCCAGCTTCCTCTTAAGTGCTGTGTCTTAAATAATATGCTTTAGACATCATATGTATTTAGTCTCCATTAGAAGTGCTGCGGATTCCTGCTGTGATACCAAGCCATGTGTTCTGTACATGCTGTACATGTTTGGCTCTTGGTCAGCGTTTAAGCTTATTTTAGAATTTTTTTTCCATCCTTGTCCATATTGGGAAATTAGTGACGGTCTCACAAAAGATAAAAATAAGCTGCTTATCTCTAACAAGCTACATATGAACAATCATTTTGAACATTCTGTGTTAGTTTTAGGTGTTTACATTGTTAATGTTTGCAATATTTGCAACCCATACATTCACAGTTCCTCTTTTAAGTTGTTATGACAAAGCAGGAACTTCACTTTATACCAGATCAGTGTCAAAATCTAAACATCAGTTTACAGTGTGAGATAGTAAGGGGGGCATTAGATGATCAGGAGAGTTCAGAGAGGAAAGCTGGTGGTGGAGAATCTCAAGACGGCAAGAAAAGAGGAAGGAGAGGCACTAAACAAATGTAATGTGAGAGCTACTGCTAAATAAGAAGGAGGTGGATGTCAGGACGTCGCAGCGATGTGGAGGTATCATGATCATCCTGGCAGCCGGATGGTTGCGGTCCTGGCGGTGCGTGGTGATTTCCTGTTTGTCAGCAGCATGCAGGAAGTGAGAGGCCTCTAGAGGACTGTCGAACTGTTTGACTTACAATGAAGAGAGTTGTCGAGCTGTGAGAGAGTATTTATGTGAGCTGAAGCAGGTTGATTTCTGTGTGAACCTGATTATAGACCTGCACTTCTTTTCTGGTAGTCTAACAGCATCTAAACACGTCTTCTACATGCCTGAATGGTCGCTTTGATGTAGAAGTTGTGCTGCCAGGTTAGAAACTTCCTCTTTCAACACTGCTCCAGTCCGACCTGCGCCTTCATATTAACGGACAGACATGTCTAATAGATGGATTTGCGAACAATTCAGCACTGATATTCATCCAAAAACACCACAGAGAGAGTTTTTCCTTTGAGTTTATTAAATATCAGACAGCAACAGAATTCACATGAATGTCCCCACATATGGAACAGTAGTGGTATCTTAATTAATTATTTAGTCATTAAGTACCCTGATATGGATACAGGATTAGTCGAGGTCATGATCTAACATCAAGTCACACTGAACTGACACACAGTTGCTGTTTAGTTTGTTGCTTTCAGCTGTGTAGGACAATTTCCTCTGCATTTATTAATTACCCGAAGCATCAAAAAGCAGAATCAACATCTCCAAAGCGAGAATGTTGCACACATTGGACACAACAACACCGCTAACTTCCTTAATTATTTAGAATTGCAAATTGTCCTCAGCATGGAGACACTATCAGTCTGGGTCAGAATTTAACAGAAAGTCAAACTGTGAATTTTTCTTTGCATCATATAAATGAGCTGTCACACAGAGTTGCAGTCCATTTTGTTGCTTCAAGCTGTTTAGGAGTCTTTCTTCTGCGTTTTCTTAATTACCTGAAACATCAGACAGCAGCAGAATCAACATGAGCGTCTCCAAAGCGAAAGTGTTGCACACATTGCTCACAATAGTATGGCTAAATTTAGTAATTATTTGTATTTACAAATGACCCTGACATGGAGACATGATTAGTTTGGATGAGGATCTAACAGTGGGTCAAACTGTGTACTTTTCTTTTTATCAGACAAATGAACTGTCACACAGAGTTGTAATTTAGTTTGTTGCTTCCAGCTGTTTAGGACTATTTCCTTTGCATTTATTAAATACCTGAGGTATCAGACAGCAGCAGAATCAACATGAGCATCTCCAAAGCGAAGAAGTTGTGCACATTACACACAACAACACAGCTAACTTTATTAATTACTTGTAATTATAAATTACCCCAACATGGAGACAGGATTAGTCCTGTTCAGAACAAAAAGTCTAACAGAAAGTCACACTTCATACGTTTTGTCGCATCAGACAAATGAGTTGTTATACAGTCCCAGTTTAGCTTGTTGCTTCCAGGTGTTTAGGACTATTTCCTCTGAGTTTATTAAATACCTGCAGCATCAGACATCAGTATAAGAATCTATGAGCTTCTCTACACATGAGAGCTGCATATATTTACACAACAACAGAACAACAGTGCTGCTAACTTCATAAATAACTTGTAATTGTAAATTATCCCCAACATGGAGACAGGATATAAAAGCGAGTCACACTGTGTGGTTTTTTTTTCCCACAACAGACAATTGAACTGTGATACAGAGTCACAGCTTAGTTTGTTGCCTCCAGATGTTTATGAGTATTTCCTCTGAGTTTATGAAATACAGCATCAGGATCCATATGAGAGTCTGTAAAGCAAGATTACTGCATTTACTCACATGGAATAACTTCATTCTCAGGACGCTAGAAAGCAAATCTCGTTCCGAAATCGCGCAATAGCTCGCGCCAACACCGGTGTTTTGCTGCGAGCTATCGCGTGATTTCACGAGCTATCGCGCAATTTCGGAACGAGATTTGCTTTCTAGCGTCCTGAGATTTGGATACAGACCACAACAAATAGCGATCGCCAAGTAATGTGGACGTTTTCGTTCACTTCTCATCTCTCGTATGTTGTGGGACACTCGTTGAGACTATTCGAGCCGGTCAGTGTGGGAAAAAAAAGCACGTTAGACTTTGACGCGGGGGGGCAAGTTGCCCCATACTTTTCGCTAGCTGAGCTGCTAAGCTACCTGCCTGGCTAAATACTGGAGCTATGTCGAAAATTCATTTCTCCATCACTCACATGTATGAAATGACAAATGAAAACAGACCCCAGGTTGAAAAAAACCGAAGTTCCCCTTTAATGACTTATTCACGTAATGGAAATTCAGTATCTGTCCTTCACAACATATTACACTCCATCATTGAGTGATGGTGAAAAATTACCTTCTGTCCGTGTGAAATAAACCATATTTTAGCATCATATTTTAGGGAACTAAACAGTGAAGTTCCTCTTAAATGAAGCATTTACAGCACATCTGTTATTGCTCAGTATCAGCTAATTTGTCTTTATCGCCCACTATTCCTCACATATTCTGAGTATTTAAATCTTTTACTTTCAGTTCCTCCATGAGTTCTCTACCTGGTAAACACATCTTGCAAGAATAAAATAATCTGGATGGAATTTGGGAGAGGTTCTCTATTTTTTTTTTTGCCAAATACTTGAAAATGTCCCGCTAAAGATGATGTAAATGGAAGAGCGGTTGCCAATTTTATCAGTTACTGCAGTTTTCCAATTCAGAACCACATTTATGAGGAAAAAAGACCCAAAATAAAACCACAATCTGAACTGATGGGAAGACGAGGACTTCGGTTATTAAGTTACTGAAACCTGAAGTTGTGTCTGTCTGACTGCTGATAGCAATTTGCTGTTTCTGGAGTTTTGATTTGCTGTGCTAGATGAAACCAGGGAGGAGCTGAGGTGTGGGGAACAAGAAAGACTGAAATCACTGTTAAACTGTCTCTGTTCATTGTCTAAAGTGGTGCATTTTTAGAAAATCCTCCATTGGGCTGGTGTATAAACCAGTAGTAACTTTGTAATGCATTAAATTTCCTTCTAAATGGGCTGAAAATGTTATTAAAACTATAACTGTGTGTTATTTTGATGATGCAACCATCAGTATGTGTGTTGCACTCTAAGGGATTGGAAATAATTTTTAACTGATTTACATTGGTAAAAAGAGAAAAGCACTCAGAGAACGCAGTACTCCTCCAAGGCTGCTCGTTCCCCCATCTGACGTTGTCAGAAATGCAGCATATTTATGTAGAAATCCAGCATTTTTTATTAGTTATTGATCAGAAATTGTGGCAACATAGAATGTGTCCATTTAATATGGATCTCCCCACAAACAAAATGACCGTGCACTGAGCACAGGCGTGTATTTTGTATGTGTACGTTATGTACGGATACCAAATTGCATGACCTAAATATGTAGTGGGTGGTGGGAATTAATAGGACTCCGAAACACTCCCCCAATTTAATCAACTGTTCATTGTACAATTTCTGATGGATAAGTCCTGATAAGTCCACAGCGGTAGATTAGTAGTAGAATCGTAATCACGTGATTGTCCGCAGGCAGTTCACTTGATGTCATAGTTACAGTGACGCCGTGCTACTATCTGGCAATGATACAAAAATCTTTAACAGATCCGTGGATCTAGACTAGCCTACATCCTGCTAAACCACATCACGACCAAAATAAAATCACTTAGTCCTTGTGTCATTTCTGACCTTCCCTAAAAATTTCATCCAAATCCATTAGTCTGTTTTTGAGTAACGTTGTGCACAGACAGAATAACAGACGGACAAATGTACGCCGATCGTCACATAACGTCACATAAGTAATAAGACTATTTAAAACTGTAGAAATAACCAACAGTAGTTCTAAAAATATAACCATATTTTAGCATAAGTATTGTCCAGCAGTTTTTCAGTTTGGAGACTTTTGCATTTCTGAAGTCAACAAATTCTGCACAGAAATTATTGAATAGCTGCATGAGAAACTATGTTTTGAAACCTTTTTTAGCTTCATATTTTTATTAGTTTGAATACAGAATATTGTCCTTTTTTTGTTTGTTTTAATTAGCAGCTAAAAAACTAAACCTCTTCATGGTCCCTCGTTGTTTGTATGCATATTTTCTGTAGATTTTCGAACTTGTCGCCAAAACACATTTAAGGAAATGAAAGTAACTATTCTAACCACGACTTCTTCGGCGCTAAAAGCAAACAGTAAAAAGTTCAGGGATTCCCAGAAACTACAGCATGTTTCAGATAGTTAATAATAATTATATTTGGTCGGGATGATAACTTACAACTTTTATTTATTTTTTGCTGCTTAATGCCAAAAGAAAACTCTCATGGTTTTGATTTTCCAAGAGATTTAATTTGCAAATCTGATTTATAGAAGAACATTTTCTTGCTCCAAAACTACAAACGTGTCATTAGCTCTTAAAATGATGTAAAATTAAATGGCTCAATCAGGAATAGTGGAATTTGATTTAATCATCCTCTCCATGTGTTAATGTTTAGGCCAGGGCTACTTGCTCATAGGCCACATCGAAAAATATCTCTGTTTACGTGGGCCTCAACCTAAAATTACTAATTTAATATGACTGAATTAAAAGACTTTTAAATAATCAGGGTAATATTCAATAACAAAATATTTTAAATGCACTACAAAACTAAAATAATTTCTTTAGGCTTTTATAAAAGTAAAATAAGATTTTGTTGAAAATATATTTTACTTGGCCTTATAGATCTATTTGTGGCAGCCCTGGATGCACAAACAGAAGAAGAGGTCAAAACTAAAACAATTACACTCAGGAAATCAGGGCATTGTATCACATTTCTTTGCATAGAAAAGCAAAGTCAAATTCACGTAGGTTTCAAAATAAGAAAAAAAAAACTTTCTAAAGTGTCTTAGAGATAAATTGAAAAAAGGACTTCCAGTGCATGCTTGCTTGACAGGCTGAACTCCAGCATGTCTGTAAATACAGTAAAAAAGAATAATAAAAATCAAGTTACCTTTATTCTTGTTTTCGCAGTTATTATGCTTAATCGTAAAAGACAAAAACAAGTAAATCAGTTTTAGTTACCTAATGTGAGACTTAACTCTGCATCTTCACCACTAATCACCTCAGTTCTGGCTGGTATGTAGATGTTGCTGCGCGCAGACAGTCACAGAGGTGCTTGTCACTGAGAGAGGTGTGCTGCTTTGACTTGATTACTCCCATCGTCGAAAAACCACTTTCATACACATCCAAAACACATCAAGATCTTCTTTGCACACAAGGGCGATGGTGCTGTAAGTAGTGGGTACGGATTACATCCAGAAAGTGACCATGGATTCATCCAAATGCTTCTGCTTTAAAGCATGATTGCTCCTTAATTCAATCACCTGTCCCTCAAAATTTTCCTTTGAAACACCAAACCTCTCACAGTGCTGTGAAATATCCCTCACGTCAGCGTTACATGGATTTTCCACCATTTTAGTCATTGGCATGATCGCCCGTAGGTCATTAAAACGACTGGAAAACTCACTGGCAAGTTCACCCAAATACTGAACACAGATAGCAGGTTCAAATGAGATGCTGTGCAACTGACTGATCTGTGAACATAGGTTTGGGAAAAGTGTGAAATCATTGTCACCAAGCTGGTCTTGATAAAGAGACAGTTTCTCCATGAATGCAGAAACATCATTCACCAAGTCAGGTAGCAATTTGTTGTTTCCCTGGAACTTCAAATTTAGGGAGTTCAAGTGCTTGGTTGTATCAGCCAGAAAAGCTGCTTCCAATGCAAACTTCTCATGGTTGACATAATACAGTTCGACATGCTTTCTCTGTGCAATGAAGGCTCTAATTACCGGCAGTAAATCCACAAACTTCTCCAATGCAATACCTCTGCTCAGCCATCGCACTTCGGCGTGCAGCCTCAGGTCTTGATATTGTGTCATATTCTTTGACCAAGGTGCAGAAGTGTCTGTGTTTAAGAGTGTGGCCTCTAATGAAGTTAACAACTTTCACCACCTTACCCATCGTTGTTTTCAGTTGACCAGCTTTGAGTTTGCAGCAGAGCTGTTCTTGGTGAACAATGGTAGACAAAAAGTCAGGAAATGCGTCTTCTTTTTTTATTAATGCAACAAGCCCTCTTTCTTTTCTAACCATTGACGGTTCACCGTCAGTGGTAATTGACACCAATTTCCCCAAATCAATCTCTCTCCCTGGTCCCCAGAAAAAGTCCATGAGTGCCAAACACTTGTTTGACCAGTCAGTGGCAAAAGAGCAAGCATTTCCTCCATGAATGTGTCACCATAAAAAAAACAAAGCCCATATCACAACTTACTGCTCAATCAGTAATAAAATTCAACAAAAATAGCTTTTTAAAAACATATTTCATATTTAAAAGTATTCTATACATTTTGTATCGTATTATTGTGACATTCAGCTACACCTAGTTCAGAAAATATCACTTGTTGACTTCTGGGTTCAGAAAATATCACTTCTCGACTTCTGCATTTGTCACAGCTCTAGGAGGTTGGACCCGAGCAGAGAACCACACTACCAAGGTGGGGTGAAAGGAAAATGAGTTTTATTGCTGGTGAATGAGTAGTGGAGGGGGTGAGAGGAGCCGGAGTATGTGAGGGAGGGTGAGGGCAAAGTGAGTCCAGGTTGGGGGTTCCGGAGCCAGGGATCGGTGGTCGCCATCGGTTCTGGAGGGACCGGAGTGCGGCGGGTGGTGGTGGACGGATCCCTGCCAGCCAGAGGCAGGTGGGGAACGGAGAGCCGGTGGGGAGGCAGACGCAGGA
This sequence comes from Acanthochromis polyacanthus, assembly GCF_021347895.1. Taxonomy (NCBI): domain Eukaryota; kingdom Metazoa; phylum Chordata; class Actinopteri; family Pomacentridae; genus Acanthochromis; species Acanthochromis polyacanthus. Next base: position 28,174,278 of record NC_067127.1, read on the forward strand.
GGAGTGGGGGACGTAGACGCTGACGATCCGGGGTCCCGAGGTGGAGGATGGCCCAGGAGGCAGCTGACGACTCCACAGCCTCGAGAGGGACACAGAGGAGGGAAGCCGGAAGTGGGAGAGGAACCGGTGGGGAGCCAGAGGAGGGACGGAGCCGGGGAGTGGCAGGTAGATCCGGTGAACGCAGGTGGGGAGCCAGGTGGGGATCAGGAGGGGGTACTTGGTACCGGAGGGATCCAGGAGGGGAGCCGAGCCGAGTAGGGGAATCCAGGAGGGGGGAACTTGGCACCAGAGGGGTCCAGGAGAGGAGCCGACCCGAGTAGGGGGATCCAGGAGGGGAAAACTTGGTGCCGAAGAGGTCCAGGAGGGGAGTCAGGGAGACACGGAGGGAGGGATCCCAGACACCTGGATCTGAATGAGGCAGAAGAGACAAAACGTTAAACAGAGTTTCACAAGCAGGAAGATCCAGAGAGGCTAGAGCGTGACTGACTCGTAAGTCGAGTACAACAATCTGGCAGGCTATGGAGGGATGAGCCGGTTCTTATTGCTGAGGAGTAATCATGATGACAAGGTGCAGCTGTCTGGGTCCCGTGGGGATGGCTAATTACCTGAGTGGAGGCAGCCATGAGACTGAGTCTGACTGGGAAGGGAAAACAGAGGCAGAGGGAGAGAGGAGAGACAGAGGGAGAATAAAAGGGGGAGACAGATAGGAAAAGGGTATTTTGGATGCCAGGTGGGGAGGACGGGGGTGAGGAGGGAGCCCTGACAGCATTATGATTATTTTTGTTAGTTTGAGCCTAAAAATGGAACTTTGCACGATGGAGTCAAAATTTTTCATATTTCAATTCACTCGTAACCAGAGACTATTTGATCTACTTCTTCAATATTACAGATTCTGAATGAATGACATGATGAGAAATAAGAGTGAAAATCTCAGGCTTTTATCTTTAATATTTCCTGAAATGTTGTCGTTCAAACAGCCTCAAATTTCACATGCTGAAAGGGGTTCAAAAAAGCATTTTATCTAAGAAAGTATTTGACATCAGATATCTTCATGAGTATTCCCATTTTATGCTATAAAACTATGAGGAAAATCTGAGATGATCAAGCAGAATTTTTTGTAAAAGTTTGATATCATACAACAGCATTTTACAGCTTTCATAAATAAAATGTTAGTGTCTGTGCAGATATTTTCTTCTACAAAATCACCTAAGCTCATCATTTTGAAGTCTCTTATTCTAATTCTTCTTTCCGAGAGCCATCACCACCCTGAACTCTCACGTGTAACAACCCAGCCAACAATATAATGTAAAATGTCTCTTCTGCTGCTGCTCTACACTTCCTCAGTATTCACTGTTATTTATATTGAATATTTGTAGAGACTGGTTGCACTACTTTTATGATTTTGAAGGTTTTTGTCTTGTACCTTCCTGTTTGCACTGAAGAGGAGAAGCTCTCCAATCTTTTTATACACTTTATATTGACAATAAAGCCTATTCTATTCTATTCTATTCTATTCTATTCTATTCTATTCTATTCTATTCCGTTCTAATTCTTCACTGAAAGAGTTATCAAGTCATGCAGGGAAAATTTGTGTATTTATACAAAAATACAAAATACTGCATGTCTCTGTTTTCTTTTTCTTTTGCTAAATAACAGCGTGAGAATCCCTGCTAGTCAAAACTGGTTGATAAATGTCCATTTGAGTGCTTTTTTTTGTCTTTTTGTGCTACAGCCAAAATTTTTTTTTGACTATATCGTTAAGTAAAGCTGGGATTATGCTACTTTTAGTGAAACTCTGGAGCTGCTTTAAGTCCCCAGTTTATCAGAACATCTTTCATTCTGAGCCTCTTTGTGTTGCCATTCTGTCTTATTAATTCTCTGTGTGATGTTTCCTCCAGGGTGCGGTGTCCGTTGCAGATAGAGTGAAGAAGAGAGCGGAAGATGCCAGCCCCGCCTCCCCCACCACCCCCAGGGCCTCCCCCACCTCCCACGTTTGCTGCTGTAAGTCATTCAGGCTGTTTGTTAACTGATATCTGAGCTCCGTCCTCCTGATACTGCTCAGCAGAGACGTCTAGTGGATTAACCAACATAGTTTCTGTCACTTGGTCTGTGAGGATCTTCTACCTGCTCTGTCATCACAATATTATGGTTTGACCCCCTGAACTACAAGACATTTTGGGCATTTTATTTGGCTCCTCTCACATTTTTCTTCATTTTTCACAACAATATAAAGTTCTGAACTTCGATGGAAACAACAAAACCATGAAGAAGAAGAGAGAACTCTGCACTTTGTGTCATGGCACAGTTATAATGTCATAAATCGTAAAGTTTGGCCAAAAAGTCACAGAATTTGTGTCATGTGAACATTAGTTAGAACTGAGTCATTAAAAGGTTTGTGATATGAAGTTATTCCATAAATCACAGATATAAAAAATGACATTTCTCAGATTATTTATTTTACAAAATTGAAGCTACGTGTTTGACTATTTATTTTTTTATGATTTAAAAAAAAATGAAGCCAACATCTATATAATTTTTCGAAGTGTCCACAGGTGTCACCAACGCTGCAAAAAAAGAATGATGTCTTGACATACTATGTGCATTTTACTGTTTTCATGTCTAACCCTTTAAGACCTACCATTGTGCAAATCCGCCAGGACATATTCTTACATTTTTATATGCTGTAGTGCAATTTTTTGGAGTATTTTTATTTCTTTACATTTGCTTTACATCAATATAACCCTTATCTCCCAAGTTTTAATATTATGTATTGACTTATGTCTTAACTGCTACAATAAATTGCTTATAAGTTCAATAAACCTAAAAAAAGAAAAATAATTTAGTTTTTTTTACATATATTTCAAAATACAGAAATTGCATAGCTGTATCCCTCAAATTTGTAAATGTAAAAAGTTGCACCATATTGTATATATTGTATTGTATTATATTGTGTCCCCTCATTCAATTTTGTTTCTGCATCTCCATACCTGTAAATAAGTCTATTTCTATTGCTTTTTATCCTTGGATTTGCTGCACCTGCTGTTTATTTGACTTTTAGCACTTCTTACTTGCCTTCACCATCTCAAATTCCTCATATGTGAAAACGGAAGGTTACATGTGTAACCAAGGTTCTCTGAGTGACGAGGCTTCCCCTCCACCCAGAGATATATGAAGTATATATCTCTATTGGAGTGCCTGAACCCTTGGGTCAGGTGACGTGGATAATTTCTTTAAGACACCCCACCTGTGGTCGTGGCTGACAGCCTATTTAAACCCCTGTCAGCCACTCCCCCAGTGATATTAATGTGATGGAACGAATCCCTGAGCGGCCTTGAGGTGGAGGGGAAGCCTCTTCACTCAGAGAACCTTGGTTACACATGTAACCTTCCGTTCTCTATCGTTCAAGGCTTCCCCTCCACCCAGAGATATATGAAGTATATACCTCTATTGGAGACCTGTAAGACACACCGCAATGGGATAGAGCAGCGACATCCCACACTGGGATACGCGAGATTCTAATGAGACATCCCCACCACCAAAGTGCTCTACAACAACAGTGTGTGCAAACAAACTATATACACTATATACACACCCCCGGCACGTCAGCTCCGCAAGAAGCCGGAAGCTGCAGCCTAAAGCCTTGGTGCCAGATGCAACCAAGAGCTAGTAGGCCCTGCAAGTCGCAAGGGCCAAATCAGGGAGGTGAGGAGGCCACTCAATCAGCCCACCCAAGGCTGCCTGACAAGGAAGACCTACTGATGCGCTGCACCAAGCACTCGCTCACTGAACGACGTGCCTGCAGCCACATTAAACAGATAAAATCAAGTAAACGTAGACGGTGCAGACCAGGTGGCCGCTGCACAAATCTCACTAAGAGAAGCCCCGCGCCATGATGTCCAGGATGTCGCCATGCCCCGAGTGGAGTGCGCCCGCACCCCTGCTGGAAAGTGCACCCCTGCCCCCGTATACGCCTGCTGAATAGTCTCCACAATCCAGTGGGAAAGACGAGCCTTTGACAGAGGCTTCCCCAGGAGATCTGGCCGAAAACAAACAAACAACTGATCTGTCTGTCTATGGACCCTTGTCCGCTGCAGATACACCTTGAGGGCCCTGACTGGGCACACAAGCGACTGTCTACGCTCCCCACTCTCTGTTGACGCAGAGTAAAGAGACCGTATCACCATGTCTGAATCGGGCAGAGAAGCAGGCAGGATCTTTGGAAGAAATACTGGGTTTGGACGCAGGATCACCCCTGCCCCTTCAGGCAAGAACCTGCACAGGTTCTCATGCACTGAGAGAGCGTGGAGTTCACCCACCCGTTTCGCTGTGGCCAGTGCTAAAAGAAGCGCAGACTTAAATGACAGCCACTTTAGGTCCACCGATTCCAAAGGTTCAAACGGGGGTGCTTCAAGAGCCCGCAACACCAGCTCCAGGTCCCAGGGCAGGAGGGAGGGCCGAGACCGCATGCCAGCCCTCCTCCTAGCGCCCTTAAGAAACTGGGAGACCAGTCTTTCTGCCTCCTCAGGCAATTGGTACTGCCCCACTCGAGCTGCCTTAATTGGCGCAACCATACCCCTCAGAGTGGAGGGCGACTTCCCTGCATCCAGCAGTCCTTGCAGGAACTGAAGGACCACTGGAGCAGAGGCAGCTAGGGGGTCAATATGACGGTCGTCACACCAGTTCAAATATGGAGTTAGAACAGTCTCATAATTCACAAATGCACACAGAAGAATTCACAAATGTAAACTGCAATCCACAAATGCACACAGAAGAATTCACACATGTGAACTGGGGTTCACAAATGTAAACTGCAATCCACAAATAAATTAAGAAAGTTCACAAATGTATTTCTGCATTCACAAACTGCTTTTGTGTGTGAATCTTTTTTGAGACTGCTCTGCCGTCAGCTCGATCCACAAATGCATTTTTTTCAACACGGAAGTTTCTGTAGCCAATCAGATGTCTCCCTCCTTTCAGCCAATCACAAAAACTCACCCCACGTGGGGGTGGGTGTACTGTTCAGCCAATCATATGAACGCGTCCGCACAGCGTTATACTTGACCGTGTCATTGGGCTGAAGAGTGAAGCTGCCCGTCGGAGAGACCATGGCGTCTGATGGGGACAATAGACCCTTTATTTGTTTACAAACATTGTGACGTTTTTTGTGGCCGGGGCTTATGCTGGAGGCAAAAGCTGAGCGAGAAGTCAAGCAGGACTGGGAGTATATAGTTTGCGCTGGGAGTTTGCAGCGCAAACTCGAGCATTTTTAACCCGTTAAACTTCAGTGTACCGCCGGCGGTACACTTACTAATTTGCATAGGAATTTAAAGAATGTCCGAAGGCTGCAAACATGATTATATAAACATTATACGCTGATGGAAAGCTTAGATTCTCATGAATCCGCCGGTATAAACCACTTTCAGATGTGATTACCACAGCGGATAATATAAACACATTTGTCAGACAAACAACAAATATTCATCCATCCGTTCTCTATACACGGCTTCAACGTACACAGCGCGACTCACATTTCCGGGTTCATTATTACACACAGATGAAAATATTCCACAAAAAACGGCCAGAATCCAACCTTGGACATCCAGACGACACAAGCCAGTAAACTATTTTGTCCAAAACATGTCTTGAAGTCGGTATATAATCCACAAATCGGTCGTTTTCAAGGAAATGCACCTCGCGATGCGCGTCCAATATGCCCTGTATTTCTCGTCATATTTAACGGGTTATTGTTTTTGATTGTATTTTTTTGTGTGTGTCTTGTTGTGTCCTTATGGTGTGTGTATTTGGACCCAGTGTCTGGAATAAAGCTGAACTGAATTGAATTGAATTTAATATTTTTTATTTACAAATAGAATATTAGCGATTTTTTGTACTGAAAATGGCTGGAATTGACTGCAGCTGATCGTCTCTGTGCAGTCTTTTCGCCTCAGTGCATTTAACCACAACTGTCTTCGTTCCCTCTGAGCACGAGTGTTCGGTGGAATCCTATAAAACTTTAATTTGCGTTCGCCAATGTAATTCCTCCTATTCTGGCATCCAAAAACACAGCAGGACGACATTTTAGAAAAGTTGATAGAGCCTAGTCTCTATCACTTTGTGACTAGGCTCAATGTGACATTGATACTGACATTAACCGTGGCATCTCGCCTAAACAGCGGTAAAAGTACTGGTATTAACCGTGGCATGTTCCCTAAACAGTGGCATTAACCGTGGTATCTCTGCTGGCATCTCCAGAGGCCACTGGAAATGTCGCTGCGGCAGTGGCATCTCGCCCAAACAGTGGCATTAACCGTGGCACCGCAGCGGTGCCACAAAAAGTGTCACTGCTCGCTGCCAGTGCCACAAATCGGACCTGTTGTCTCTCCAGAGACGATTGGCTGCAGTCAATTCCAGCCATTTTCAGTACAAAAAATCGCTAATATTCTATTTGTAAATAAACAAAATATGACGAGAAATACAGGGCATATTGGACGCGCATCGCGAGGTGTATTTCCTTGAAAACGACCGATTCGTGGATTATATACCGACTTCAAGACATGTTTTGGACAAAATAGTTTACTGGCTTGTGTCATCTGGATGTCCAAGGTTGGATTATGGCCGTTTTTTGTGGAATCTTTTTTTGTGTGTGTAATAATGAACCCGGAAATGTGAGTCGCGCTGTGTACGTTGAAGCCGTGTACAGAGAAAGGATGGATGGATATTCATTGTTTGTCGGACAAGTGTGTTTATATTACCCGCTGTGGTAATCACATCTGAAAGTGGTTTATACCGGCGGATTCATGAGAATCTAAGCTTTCCATTGGCGTATAATGTTTATATATTCGCGTTTGCAGTCTTCGGACATTCTTTAAATTCCTATGCAAATTAGTAAGTGTACCGCCGGCGGTACACTGAAGTTTAACGGGTTAAAAATGCTCGAGTTTGCGCTGCAAACTCCCAGCGCAAACTATATACTCCCAGTCCTGCTTGACTTCTCGCTCAGCTTTTGCCTCCAGCATAAGCCCCGGCCACAAAAAACGTCACAATGTTTGTAAACAAATAAAGGGTCTATTGTCCCCATCAGACGCCATGGTCTCTCCGACGGGCAGCTTCACTCTTCAGCCCAATGACACGGTCAAGTATAACGCTGTGCGGACGCGTTCATATGATTGGCTGAACAGTACACCCACCCCCACGTGGGGTGAGTTTTTGTGATTGGCTGAAAGGAGGGAGACATCTGATTGGCTACAGAAACTTCCATGTTGAAAAAAATGCATTTGTGGATCGAGCTGACGGCAGAGCAGTCTCAAAAAGATTCACACACAAAAGCAGTTTGTGAATGCAGAAATACATTTGTGAACTTTCTTAATTTATTTGTGGATTGCAGTTTACATTTGTGAACCCCAGTTCACATGTGTGAATTCTTCTGTGTGCATTTGTGGATTGCAGTTTACATTTGTGAATTCTTCTGTGTGCATTTGTGAATTATGAGACTGTTCTAACGCCATATTCAAAAAGACCCGCCACCGATGGGCGTAAAGAGCCCTTGTCGACGGTGCACGTGCTTCCTGCATAGTGCAAATCACCGAAGGGGACAGCCCCATAGCTAGGAACTCAGACCCCTCAGGGGCCATGCCCATAACCGCAGGCCCTGGGAAAAGGGATGAACCAGAGTTCCGTGCGCCTGAAACAACTGGTCCCGCCGTCGGAGGAGCTCCCACGGAGTCCCGTCCAGCAATGGGGGAATTTCTGAGAACCAGGTCATGTGTGGCCAATTTGGAGCAACCAGAATCAGCCTCGCTTGCTCCCTTTGTACCCTCTGCAGGAGGGATGGAAGGAGAACAAATGGGGAAACGCATACAGAAGAGTCTGTGGCCATGGGTGGGCTAGGGCATCCGCCCCAAGGGGAGGATTGTCTCCCCCTAGGGAGAAGAAAAGGGCACAGTGGGTCGATTCCTCCGACGCGAACAGGTCGACCTCTGCACGTCCGTAGCGGAGCCAAATTTCCGAGGCCACCTGTGGGTGCAGTCTCCACCCACCTGGGTCTGGGCCCCCCCTGGACAGCTGATCCACTGCATGATTTTCCACCCCCGGCACATGGACCGCCCTCAGGGACAGAAACCTGGGGTGTGCCCAAAGCCACAAGCGGTGCGCTAACCTGCAGAGGCGAGGAGAACCCAGCCCGCCCTGCCTGTTGATATACGCGGCTGCGGTCACACTGTCCGTCCTCACCAGCACTTGCTGGCCTTGGAGATATGGCAGAAAATGTCGCAGGGCGAGATAGACTGCCATCAGCTCTAAGCCGTTGACGTCGCGGGGAGTGTGGGGAGCATCCCAGCGGCGGCTGACCCCGCTTCCCCTGAACACTGCACCCCAGTGAAGCATCTGTCATGACCAAATGACGATGTGTAACCGGACCCAACATGCTGCCTTTGGCAAGATTCTCCCAGTCGTTCCACCAACGTAGAGACGCTTGCAACCGTCTGGTGACCAGGACTAATGTGTTCAAATGACTCCGGGGACCCAAACCCCAGCACATGAGGCACCTCTGTACCGGGCGCATGTGTAGGAGGGCTAACGGGACCGCCTGGACTGAAGTCGCCATCAGACCCAAGAGACGGAGACACAGCCTCCCTGTGACTCTGGCCCCTAGTCTGAATCAGGAGAGGCATGTCCTGAGGGACATCTGCCTGTCCTGTGACAGCGTCAGCAGCCCTGCCTGGGAATCTATCACTAGACCCAGGAACTGCGTCTGTTGAGACGGCACCAACATGACCTTCTCCATGTTGAGTCACAGGCCAAGGTGTTGGACATGATCGAGGAGAATAGCCAGATGCGCCTGGCACTGGGCCTCTGAATGCGCACAGAGGAGCCAGTCATCCAGATAATTCAGCACCCGTATCCCCTTCTGCCGCAGTGGCACCAGAACTGCCTCCATACACCTCGTGAAGGTTCGTGGAGCCAGAGAGATACCGAATGGCAGGACCCGAAACTCGTATTCCCTGCCCTCGAATACAAAGTGGAGAAAGTGCCAGTGTAAGTAGGCAGTAGGCCAGTAGGCCAAGTAGGCATCCTTCAAATCCACTTTCACAAACCAGTCCTCCTTCCTCACCCGTGGGATGGTCAGCATCTTGCATGGTAAGCGCCTGAGATACCGATTCAGACCCCTCAGATCCAGAATGGGTCGTAGTTTCCCATCCTCTTGGGGATGAGAAAATAACGGTAGTAAAAGCCAGCCTGTCTGTTGCCGCACGGTACTTCCCTGATGGCTCCCTTTTCCAGCAACCTCTGTCTGAAGGACAGCCGTCCTCTCCGCATCCACTACCGTGACCACTGTTGGAGTCCTCGATGTAGGGGGACGCTGAGCAAACTGAATACGATACCCCTGGGTCATGGTTGAAACCACCCAGGGGCTCGCACCCAGCGATTTTAGGCTGCCGCCCGACCTGAGACTGGCTGAACCCCGGCCGGAAGCAATATAGCGTCAGGAAGAAGACGGGGGCTTAGACTTGCCCCCAGCCTTGCCAGATCTAGTCTTGGCTACTCCTCTGGCAGCACCTGCGCGCCCACGCCGTGCCTCCAGAGTAGCCCTTAGGTCACCAGGGCCCCAGCCTGACCCTTGCGGCAGCACGGGAGCCTCCGCTCTCTTACTGCCCGATGGACCAGACCATCTAGCCCTGGGCCTAGCAGTCAATGCGCCAGAAACCTCCTTACCACAGCGGCGGGCTTCCTGCGCCTGCTGCAAAAGAGTAGTGGCACCAGGCCCGAACATAGCTGAAGGCAACTTCAGGAGGGGCCCTTTATCCTCCGACTGAAGTTTTGATTTAGATAGATACAGCTGGCGCCGCGTTACCCAGAACGATGACATGCCCTTCCCAGCGACCAGCGCCTGTTCCTTCATCAGTGCTGTCAACATAGACGACACTAGTTGTATTTCTGAAACAAGTTGGGCATCCGCCCCAGAGTTCAGCTGACGAACCAACTGCCGCTGGTACAGCGCCAATATGGATGCTATATTTGCCAGCTGTGTCTGAACCGCCATTGTCTGATGCAGTTTCGCCAGTGAAGCATCCAGCATTTTGCATTCACCTGATGGACTAGCCGGCCCCAACACCGAGCTGGACGGAAACAGGAGAGCAGACAAAGTCTGGTCCAACTGAGGCAAGGAACCACAGCCCACCTTTTCCTTGTCCTGCATGGCAGACATACGACGGCCAGTAGCTGAAAAACTCAGCTTAGCGGTGGGAACCTGAAATGATTTCTTCATCAGGTCCTCCATATCAGGAAGGAGAGGCACCCCAAATGGCACCTTGACCTCTGTGAGATCCTCTTCATCGTCAAAACGGGACGGGGGAGGAACCTGACCTGACACCGGTCCAAGCCCCAGGGCCTGAGAAGCCCTATGAACCAGACCCCTAAATTGCTGGCACCTATTTTCCTTGGTCTGTTCATCCTCCCCAGCCATTCCCTCAATCTAACCATCATCTGATATTCCCCACACATCAATTTCACAATCCTCCTGGTGATTGGCTTCAAGACCCCCCTCGCTTCTTTCACCAAGCATAGGAGGAAACTTTATGTAGGGATCCCTACAGGACCCACCTTCCAGTTCCCCTAACCTAAGGCGTTTGGTCTGCTGGAGAGCAGGAGGTGGTATAACCATACTGCTGCGCTTGGGTCTAAAAACACAGAGCCGAGCCTCCAAGGATCGCTTTGGCAGAATCGAACAATCCATACATAATGACGGATTGGTCACAGCTGTTGCCGCATGTTCCTCTCCTAGACACCGCACACACATGTCATGACCATCCTCAATGGGCAGCTGAATCCCACACACCACACAGCAATGGTCCAAGGACACCATGACAGCAATGTGTATATATATATATATATATATATATATATATATATACACCCTGTGTGTATTTAATTTCTTTTTTAAAAATTATATATATATATATATATATATATATATATATATATATATATATAGATAGCCAAGAGAGAGACACACACAAAGGACTCACAGAAGGAATAGCGCCCAGATCTCGCGAGAAACCTGCACGAGATCACGATGCAGAAGTGCGCCGAACGCTCTTCCCACTCTAACTATCAGCCTAACTTGGCCACAAACTCACGGAGCCTTCTCCCATTGCCCAATCGGGACCGGGTAAAAGGATCCTAGTGTTAACCGGCAAAGAAGCCTCTCCACAGAGACCTTATGCCGACACTGAGAATGCGACCGACAGGATGTACAAAGATAACGCGCTACGAGAGATCCTGCGCTATCCACAAACCCACGGAACCTTCTCCCATCGCCCAAGCGGGACTGGGAAAAAGGATCCTTGTGTTATCCGGCACAGAAGCCCCTCCACAGAGACCGTATGCCAACACAGAGAATGTGACAGGCAGGACGTCACACGCTAACGCACACAGCCACCACGAGAGACACTCACTCTCTCAAACTTACTGAAGGTAAGCGGCACAGACTGTGTGTATCAGATGCTTATGATCAGCTCAAAGAAACTCTGCGATCACACGCCACGCTGCTCCAAGTGGAATCAGAAAAATCACTGGGGGTGTGGCTGACAGGGGTTTAAATAGGCTGTCAGCCACGACCACAGGTGGGGTGTCTTAAAGAAATTATCCACGTCACCTGACCCAAGGGTTCAGGCACTCCAATAGATATATACTTCATATATCTCTGGGTGAAGGGAAGCCTTGAACGATAGAGAACCTCCTTTGCTGTTAAAGTGATTCTAATTCTGGTATGTGTTTCAGGCTAACACCGAGAAGCCAAGTCTAAACCGTTCAGAACAACATGGAAGAAACGCTCTGTTATCCGATATTTGTAAAGGTGCCCGACTAAAGAAAGCTGTTACAAATGACCGCAGTGGACCAGTGTTGGACAGTAAGTCGATAACTCTACAGTGGCGAAAGGGATCATTTCTCAGATAAAGAGCAGCAATAAGGTTTAAAAATCTAAATGTGTGGATAGTTGGTTGAAAAACTAAGACCAGCCAGTGATTAATGTTAGATTTGTTTTGCTTTTTGTCTCAGAGCCTAAAGGAGGTGTTGGAGGAGGAGGTGGAGGAGGAGGTGGAGGTGGTGGTGGAGGAGGTTTTGGTGGCGGCTCTCCTGCTGGTTTAGGCGGCCTGTTTGCAGGAGGGATGCCAAAACTGAGGTCTGCAGCCAACAGAGACTCTAATGGTAAATAAATTAGAATAATAACTAGAGTGTGACAATGGAGGTTAATATCTCCTGCTATAATTATAGATAAGGTGTAATAATAATATAATAAATACATTTTATTTCGAAAATTTCATTTAGAAAAGCCAGCATGTTTCACAAACCCTCATCAGTACTGCTCAACATCTTTGAGCTTTTACTTTGAAAGTCTATCAATCAACCTATCAACTGTGAGTCACCGGTTCCTTGCAGTGAGCAGAGCAGGCTGAGGACTAGACTCTCGAACAAACAGTCACAGCTCAAAAACTATAAATCATGTCAAAAAAATTTTTTCACCATGTGAAGTAGAATCTTGTTTTGAACAAGTTAATGTATTTTCATGTCCGTATGTGTTATTATATAGATTTAGTGGTAGGTTAAAAAGACTCACTGTTGTTGATTTTCACACATAATTTTGGAGCTAAATGGAGAGATGTGGTCGGTGCACCCTGTGTTCCGAGGTGATTTAAGAATAAACCATAAGTCCTACAGCACTAAGACTCACTGAGTGAAAGAGGAGAAAATGACAATATTTGTATGTATAAATTGTTCATGTGGAGTTGAAGTTGTGAGAAAGTGACGAGGTTAACGGCAACATTTATTTAAAACAATGTATACGGTCAAAATTTAACTCAACTTTATAAATCATAAAACTTTAACTGTGATCATGTAAAAACCATAAAAGATATCAAAACAAGGATATAGAGGATTAACATGTAAAGCCTTGTGATCATTTTAAACCTAAAGTCAAGTTTCTACTGGAAAGTATTCCAGAGCTTCAGGGTTCCAAATATGGCTGAATTTTGGTAGTTGTTTGCTCGGCTTCCCATTCATTTCAATAGGGATTTTTAATGCTGTTTTTTTTTTGTTGTTGTTTGTTTTGTTTTTGCAAATTTGCAATTTGCAAATTGCTACCAAAAGTCATAACACACCATTACTGACTCAGCCCCATGTTTTGAAATCTATTTTATTTGGGTTTCCTCATAGCTGCGGGATGAGTTAGGTGCCAGAAATTTTGTCAGAAGAATTTGTCATAAGAATAAACCCAACTGAGGTTCAGTGTTTATGGGTTGGGACCAGGGATGAAAGTAAGCCGGAACGGTCCGGTACTGCGTACCGGCTAAAGATCTGGTGGCAGTACGCAGTACCGGGAAAAGATCCGGTGGTGGAACGCCGCTCTTCCACCGGTATCTGTGGGTACGCCGCCCAGCTGCCTGCTATTGACCGTTCATTCAGCAGTACGTGAGTGTGCATGTGTGTCTACTTTCCGTAGCACAGCGACTGCTATGGCCAATAGCAGCCAATAGCAAGTAGGTGGCTTGATTTATTGCACTGGGACATTTCTTTGACAACTCGTCAATAGACGTCAACAAGCGCCGATTGCGCCCCGGGACGGGGCGAGCAGTAAATTACACTTGAAATTCCACACGTTCTTGTGATTGGCTGAAAGACTTTAAACTGGATTTACAGCGGTTATCATCGACAGATGCATATTCTAAATAAAAACGGAGAGAAGCACTACAAAACAGTCAAAAAAAATATTTTTGTCAAAGTAATAATGCAGAGGAAATAATCTTTTTGAATAAAAGAAAAAACAGGGACACTGAAGAAGGGTTACCACAGAAAATCAGAAACTAACTGCTATTACTATAACTACTTTAGGCCTTTGTGTAAAATATTTTAGGTGATGTGTTTTGATGTTTAGTTCCATTTGAAGTGTTTGCTCGTGACCTCATGTCTGTTCTTAGAGCCTTGTATTCTGGATGTTTATCAGTGTTTCAATTAAAGCAAAAAGTTTACCATATTTTCAAGTGTTATTAATTCCTACCTATTCCATTGGCCTACAGTAAAATATTAATATGTTTTTATTTGTCTGTGTTTTAACTTTGCTATTTTGAAATACATGAAGTTAGAGCGAGACGAGGGTTTTGATAATAGTACCAGCAAGAATTTAAAACTACTTTCACCCCTGGTTGAGACATGTAATTACAACATGTAATAAGACATCAAAGGTAATTTTTCTTTTTCTTGCCCCCAGACTCGGGACCCAGTCGAGGACCCGTCCTCCCTCCAGGCGGTCGCTCCGCTGGCCCAACCCCATTCGGCGGAGGCTCTAGTGGCCCTCCTAAGTTCCCAGGTGCCCCAGCTGGCGGCCGCGGCATCATCCCTGATTTTCCAAAGGGCCGCCCGAATCACTCCTCCAGACAAGACTCTCCAGGAGGAGCCCCTCCTCCAGTACCCAGCACCCCTCGACCCACCCAGAGCTTCCAGTCCCGTGGGGGTCCCCCTCCGCCGTCGCTGCCCTCCGGACCCAGACCCAGCCCAGCCTGTGCTCCTCCACCACCCAGCTTCCCCCCAAGCAGGCACGGACCTCTCCCTCCGCCACCGGGAGGCTCTTCGCTGGGGCCTCGACCGGGCTTCTCTGCGCCTCCACCCCCAAACAACAGCAGGCCTCCGTTACCACCAACGCCAGGAGGGAGGCCGCCGCTCCCTGATGACCGTCCGACGCCTCCGGCCCCCGGTAATCGCCCGTCGATGCCCCGCGACATGCCGCCTCCTCCCCCGTCTGTCAACTCCAAACCTGCCTCCTCCATCTCCTCCTCATCCTCTCGCTCCCTGGCAGGTGGAGGTGCACCTCCTCTACCGCCGGGCCGACCAGGTCCTCCTCCAATCCCACCAAGTCCAGCTGTAGGAGACGACCACAGCACCCCTCGCCTGCCCCAGAGGAACAGCTCACTCAACAGGTACCAGTTGTGTTTTGTCCTGGTTCAGGGTTGATGGGTGAACACAATCCTGGCAGCTCTGTTCAGTTTCCTGTCAGACATCAAATGCTGAGAGAATGTCGCTGATAGTCGTATCTGTCGTAGTTTGCATAGATTTAAATCTAGTAGCTGCTCTGAGGTGAGCTTCACATATTATGCAAACGTCTTCATGTCGCTTCCTGATGGCAAGAACAGTCACGTTTTGGAAGTTTAACTTGATTCCTATGATTCCTACGTCTGACTTCGATTTTACAGAACTGCCTATTTATAACTTTTGCTTATGCTTTTTGTTCTGGGGAAAATCTCCAGCAGCTCTTGGAGGTCACCACTACAGAAATAAAAAAACTAAAGCATTGGTTTGATATAAATAAATTATCATTAAATTTGAGCAAGACGAAATTCATGTTATTTGGAAACCGTAAAGAAGATACACAAGTACAAATTAATATAGACAATATTAACATTGAAAGAGTGTATGAAAACAAATTTCTAGGTGTATTACTGAACCACAAAATCTGCTGGAAAGCCCATATAAGACATGTAAGAACAAAGATTGCACGCAGTATTGCAGTACTAGGTAAAGCAAGACATATCTTGGACTACAAATCATTATACCTCCTGTATTGTTCACTTGTTCTGCCGTATCTCAACTATTGCGTGGAGATTTGGGGTAACACCTACAAAACTAATTTAAAGCCAGATGCATATTACAAAAAAGAGCCATCAGGATAGTTAACAAGGCAGGATATCTGGATCACACAAATAAACTGTTTCAACATTCCCGCGCCATGAAGTTCATGGATCTTGTAGAGTATAAAACAGCATTATTTATGTTTAAAGTGAGAAACAATTTACTGCCGGGTAATTTACAAAAAATGTTCAGTGATAGAGAGGGGGGATATAACCTAAGACGTGGGCTTAATCTAAAAGTAAAATTTATGTGCGTGTGTATTTCGACTTGTGGAGTGAATTTGTGGAACAGCTTGCCTGCACAGGTGCAGTGCAGTCCTGACATGAACCACTTCAAGAAAATATATAAAAATCTTATATTTGGGAGATATCGGGATGAGGGGAGCCTGTGTTGACCCACTGTCTAGGCGTCTCTGTTTTAAAATGGCCCTTGTGAGCCTCAGGTTGTTTTCAGTTTTCAATTATAATTTCGAAATGCGTTTTCTGTGAGCTGTGCGTATGTGTACGGGTGTATGTATGTATATGTATGTATATATGTGTGTATGTGTGTAGATATATGTATATATATATATATATATATATATATATATATGTGTGAGTGTATGTGTATGTATGTATGTATATATATGTACAATTTTGGTAAATCGTATTATCTTGTTGGATTGGTAATGGAGGGGTAGGAGTTTTATAAGTTTTACACTTCTTCCTACTCCTTTTCGGACATTGCTGATTTGTTCCTTTCTTTTTTTCTCTTTTTTTTCTTTTGTTTTAATCAATGTTCGAAATAAACTTTTCATTCATTCATTCATTCATTCATTCTTTCATTCATAACCATCTGGACCTCAAACAGTTTTTTGTTTTTTGCATTTTTTGTCGCTGCTGTCACATTTTTACCAACTGTGGGCTAATTATTCACACCAATACAAAGTTCTGAACATCTGCAGAAACAGGACAACCATGACTACAGGTGCAGAGATTTTTTTCTGTGCACTATTGCACAGTTAGAATACCATACATCATAGAAAATTTTAAAAAATTGGAATATCTTCAATTATTCATTTTTCAAAAAAAATTAAAAAGCTTGGACTCAACGTGTAACATTTTTGCAAGTTCTCACAAGGGTGACATAATATATATATTTTACTACTGACATTTTTGTTTCCATGTTTGTCTCCTGTCTGTTCTGCGTCAACACATCCTGCAGTTCAACCGAGAAGTCGTTGAATTTCTAATATTATTATTGTTCTGTGACTGTTGGTTGCAGCTAAGCCACGAATGGCACCACAGTTGTGCTGAGGAGAGCAAAATCTTTTGTTTTTGGCAGAATCTGCTTAGAGCAAATGGTTTATTTTTGGGGAATTTTTAAATGAGACTTATTGAATAAAATACGACACTATGAAGCTTAGATTTGGTTCATTTTCCTAATTAAGGTAAATTTTGTTTATTTAAAAAAATATTTATATGTTAGTGTATTTCAAAAATACAAAAGGTGTAAAAAAAAGAAAAAAAATAGAAAAATTTCATAAATTTACAGTTTTTATTTATTGATTTGTTTATTCTTCACAAAGTAAAAAAGAAAATACTTCTGAAACTACAAAAAAAAATATGTCAGAAATAATTCTTGTATTTCTCAGCACAAAGGTAAATTCAGTTTATTTATAAAATTGTATTTATATTTTAATGTATTTCAAAAATACAGAAAAATGTGTTATAAAAACATGTTTAAAAAGAAAGAAATAAGAAAAAATTTAAAAGGTACATTTTTTCTTTATTTTGCACAAAGTAAAAAGGAAATGTGAAATTACACAAAAAATCATTTTCTGTCAAAAAAGAACAATTTTCTTTAAAAAAGTATGGTAATATCAGTTAGTGGTTTTTAATTTTATTTTCCACCACAAAGGTGAATTCAGTTCATTTTTAAAGTTGTATTTATATTTTAATGTATATCAAAGATATGGAAACATTTGTAGAAATAAATAAATAAAGGAAATCATTAATAAAGTGATCTAGTGAAATATGACAATTTGAAGCTAAGATTTGGTTAATTTTGCTGACTAAATCAGCCATGATATAGTCAAGAGCTGTCAGAAAGTTGAAAATCCTCAGATTCTTTGTATTTTTATACTTTCTGGCTCTGATAAAAGGGGCACTTTAAAAAAAAAAAGATGCTTATATTAAAACTGTCTATCTTTGGCAGCCACGGTCCAGCACCACCTCATCCAAGGACTGGACCTCTTCCTCCTCCACCCAGTGAGAGGCCACCATCTCTGGGAAGGAACCAGTCGTCAGTACGCTCAGGTGGATGAACTTAATTGATTAATTGAAAGCTGAGAATATGGATTATTGTCGCAAATCTTCACATCAGGAGCTGCTGTATGTTGTGTAGGAATGCTGGATGGAATGGTCAGAAAGGAACAACTTCTTCTTGTTGTCTGCTAATGTTTTATTTCTCCCCCCACAGGTCCTCTTCCTCCTCCGCCTCCGTCAGGTCGAAGCATGGGCGGGGGCAGTGTGAGGTCATCGCCAGCTCCTTCACCTATTGGTAGGCCCAGCCCAGAGCCCCCTCGCAGTGGACCCGGGGGCAGACCTCCTCTTCCTCCCGACAGACCAGGGATTGGAGGAGCTCCTCCTCCTCCACCACCAATGGGCAACGGCTTCCAAAACTCTCACCACAACCAGATGCAAGGTGAGGAATCGCCAGGAAGTCCCGGGTTGGCTTGTTGTCGAGCTGAAAAATATGCTTAAACAAACCAATCACTGAGGAGAATTGTACTGAAGTACATACGTGTAGTATTGCATTGTTTACATATGACAGTATTGCACAAGATGCTAACATTTGCACAAAGAATTTATTTTTTTAAACTATTTTATTTTATTTCATTTCATTTGTTTTTTTTTCAGTTGTTTAAAGGGAACTTGCAATATAAGAATTTCATTACTCAGGATAATCTTGAATACATTCTGTTTAACCCCCTGAACCACAAGTTTAAAAGCAGCTTATCTTTTAAAAATCCCCAAAATTCCATCATATATTGAAGCTTGAAAGTCAAGAAACAAAGATTTAGCAGATTTTTCATGTCGTGCTGTTCCTTCAAGTGTTTATATAATCATATTTCATCAGCATCACTTTATTCTATATGCCTCATTTAAAAATTCTCCAAAAATTAATGATTTGTACTGACCAGATTCTGTTAAAAACAAAAAATTCTAGGCATCCAGATAGCTCAACTGGTTGAGCGGGCAACCCATGAACAGGGGCGAGTCCCCGACGTAGCAGGCCTGGCTTCAATTCCCGCTCATGGCCCTTTACTGCATGTATTTTCACTTGACTGTGACTAACAAATACAGTTGTTTTATATTATTTAAACTGCAGCTCGTTTTACACAGAGCATTTCGGAGACAACTCTGGAAACCAATTAGAGATGCAAATAAAGGCTTTGACGCTGATTACTAAGAATGAATATGAAGCATCTTAGATATGGTATTTTTTTGTAAAACTGAAACAAGACCATAGAAATAGTTAAAATGTATGGCACAAAACCAGAGGAAATAACCCAACTGGTCGAATAAATAATAAAATAAATTTTAAAAAATCACTCTAAATTAAAATTGGGAATGGGAGATATTTAGAGCAAAACATAAATAAATCCTGTACAATAAACTAAGGAGAAAGTAACTGGCATTAGCCAACATTCAGTATAGTGAAATATTGTGGAGAACAGTGTGACTACATCATGCTAGTGATAAAAATGTAAATAGTAAAATATCTGTAGCATGTAGAGTCAGTTTTTTTTGTAGGTAACAGCTGTGGGCACTTGGATGATTATTGTAAGTGTTGATTACAGTTTTTCAATTGTTTTTAAAATAGAGAATCAAAAAATTAGACTTTTTTAATGATTTATGTCATTTTGGACATTAGACATTTCTCTCTACTTCTAGTCATGGTTGTTCTGTGTCCATGGAGGTGCAGGGCTTTATACTGCAGTGAAAAATGAACCCACAGTGAGATAAAATGTGATCATAGCAAATAAAACGCCCAGAAACTGCTTGCAGCAACGAAACCTAACGCCTTTTTCAGTTTGAGTGAACTCTCTTAACCTCAGCTGTGACAGAAAACCCACTGGTGTCCATTTGTGCTGTTTAGAAATCAGTTTGTCATTTGTATTCCGTTGTGTTTCCTGTTTAGTTTAGAGACTCTGATGGAGGCTAAACCTAAATTTTTCTCCTGCTAACAGATGACTGGGAGTGTCGCTTCACGTTTCACCCTGTGTTGGACCTCCCTCCACCTGAACCTTACGTTCCCTTCCAGAAGACCTACCCCAGTAAGATCGCCAAGACCGACGGCAAGAGTGAGTTGCACAGGCTCCCATTCATGAAACGTGCCTTGTTTTAGAGGTCAAGTAAAAGTAATACAATTAAGAAATGTAAGAATTTTGACCAAAACACATGTTGGTCAAGTCATAGTCATTTCTGTTTCTCTCTCTGTGTCCTCCCCCTCAGTTCAGAGGAAGTCCCCGTTATGCACATCTTATGTATTTTTATTTATAACCTTATTCCATCATAACTCCAGAGCAGATTACTAGATCGACTACATGCAGCTCTTAGTTCCTTCAGCAGTCACTAAAACCAACAACTGCTCTAATCCACTTTATTTATAACACAGTTTACTCACAACACTATTGATCCAAAGAGTTTTATAGCAACACAGACGAGAAAGGAGACAAAACACAATACTGAGGAATAGCGATGGTGATGATTCTGACAATAAAAATGCTATAAATTGCAAAAATAACAACAAAAATGAACATGAGAACAGTAAAGGTTCAGAAGACAAACTCCTGAGTAAAAGTGTGTTTTAAATAGAACTTATAAACTAAATATTGGTAGAAAGCTCTTTGTTTAATGTGAGATCATTATCAAATAAGTCATTTTATTTACCCTTTTAATAAGTCCAAAGTCACATGGATGAAGGAGGTTCCTGCAAAACACTATAATGATCTCAAAAAATTTCACTAAATGTTTATCCTTCTAAATTTTACCTTTTTAAGATGAAAAGCAAGTAATCTGTTTTCTGCCCCAAAGCTCAATATTTCTTCCATCTCTAGAACCATATTTCTCCAAAATACTCTTTTTGTCAACAGTTACAACTTGTGGTTTCTTAAATCTACTGGAGTCATTTGTTCTCCATCAATCTGCTGACTAATGTTAAAGGTTGCGGCTTTCATTTAATTCTCTCATTTCGTTAATTGTTTTTCATTTCTTTCTCCACTTGTCTGATTACTTGGCATAATTTTTAATGGTCAGTTTCAATTCTATTTCAGATCTGCTGAAGCCCACAGAAAGACCTTCTAATAATACATTTACGATGATCTCAAGCTCATTGAATTTAAACTTGGAATTCACTGAAACTAAAATTAAGTAGTTTTGATGAGGCGCTCTTCCTGTTCAGGTTAAAATTCAAACTTTTGACTCATCAGTCCAGCTCTACTGTGACACTCTGCCACCTGCTGGAAGAAAATGTGTTCTTTAAAATTCAGGAAAACACTTATCACTTACTTTCTGTTGCAATAAGGGCTTCAGCTGCTTTTACAAAAGATGTACTGTAGAACTGGGACTTCCTAATTCATAATAAACCATCCAACCCCTTAAGGTTTGACCTTCTGGCTTGTTTATCTGTGTCTCAGCTTCTTAATCAAATGAGACAATAAGACGTCTGTGAGGAAGAAAATGATAAATTTCTTCATTTGCTTCCTTCCCATCATTTGGTGGGGCACCAAAATTTACTGGAAAACAACAGAAGATACCATCTCCAAAAAAATGTTGTCAATAATTGTATATCATAAATATTTAGTATATATTTACAGAATTGAACTTGAATTTAAGTGTTTCAACTATTCTGCCATAAAAGTAAAAAAGGAAATACTTGTGAAATAACAAAAACATATTTTTGTATGTCTTTTATACTTATATTTATTTAGATTTTTATATCAAAACTCTTTTCTGTCAAAAAATCTTTTTCTTTAAAAAACTGTTTTCTTAAAAGAGGAAAAAGTATGTATGAAAAAAAGTACTGGTTTTTAATATTTTTTTGCACCACAAAGCTAAATTCAGTTTATTTTTTATAATTTTATTTATATTTTAGTGTATTTCAAAAATACAGAAAAATGTGTTTAAAAACGAAAGAAACAAGAAAAATTTAATATATTTACCGTTTTTATTTGATTGTTTCTTCTTCACAAAGCAATAAAGTAAATCCTCGTGAAACTACAAAAAGCATCTTTTTATGTCAGAAATAATTATTTTATTTTCCACCACAAAGATAAATTAATGTGTATGTGTAAATGTGTTTTTTAAAAAAGGGAAAAACAAATTTTTTTTTTTTATAAATTTACAGTTTTTTTAATTTATTTTTATAGAAATACTTGTGAAATTACAAAAATATATATTTTTGGTCAAACTAAAATCTTTCTGTCAAATAATTTTTCTTTTTAAAAAAGATATATGTTACTGACAGTTACTGGTTTTTAGTGTTATTTTCCACCACAAAAGTAAATTCAGTTCATTTTTAAAATGCTATTTATATTTATAGTGTATATCAAAAATGCGCAAAAATTTGTAAAAAAAACTAAATATAAATTTCAATTTTTTTCAGTATTTAAATGTAGTTAGTTTGTTAGTTTGTTAATTTGTTAGTTAGCATAAAAGCATGTCAGCTTGCATAATGCAAAATGCAACCAGGCGTAGTAGAAGATCCTGGTGTTTTAACTGTATGCTACATTTGACCTGCTGTGTTTTAGGACTTGTTAAATCTTACATTTTAATAGTCTGTATGTTGGGATGTTCTCTAACTCGTCCTCTGCTTCCTCTCAGGTTCTGGTAAAAAGGAACGAGGAGCTCCTCCTCTTCCTCCGATTCCCAGGTGAAGAAGCCTCAGCAGCCTCCACAACACTTGGATCTCCACCTCCTGTTCTCCTCGTCTCTTTTTCTTTCTCTGTCACTTCAATCTGCCGGACTGCAGCTTTTAAAACGAACTTGAAGTTCAGTCGACCAAGTAAAAGGACCAAAATCTCACCGCAACCAAAGCCTGTTTATTCTCTGGTACACTGTTTCTGTTCAGGTTTACACACTGAAGGATGTTTGAGTCTGAGGCCTTTAGTTGCTCTTAGTCATTGATCTATTGTGACTTTATTCCTTTAACCTTCTCAGTCTTTACTGGTTTGGTCACCAGAAATCTGTTTTATCGGCCAGTTAAATAAGAATCTACTTGACAAACATGGCAGGTACAACATGTGACTCATTTAGCATCTTCATGGTCATTTTACAATCTCTGGGTTTTCATGGAGCAACTTATGCAAGAAAAAAATCGCCCTTTCAAGTGTTGAGAAGGTGTGAGCTGTTTTTCTTAGTTATTAAACCAGTGTTTGCCTTTTCTATTCAGGATTGTACTTAAGGCTGCCTAAAGAGTGAATTAACCAAGGATGCCTTTTGTGCCTTAAACTATGTGTTTGTTTTCAGCTGGATTGAGTCACCTCTGATGATGTAAATTTGACGGAAATTTTGTCAGATCTTTGTATAGAATAAGTGGAATTGTGGGTGTTTCATGTGCCAAAGCCACGCGTGCCTTCGCAAGTGTGGATTTACATCTGAGTGTTTCCACTGAGCGGTACTTTTTATTTGATATGTGATGTTTATGATAGAGTTTTAAAGGAGCTGATTCTTATTTTTTCTGTTCTGTCAGAGCTTCCCAGACTCACCATGAAGGGCCTGTGTTTGTATGATGGAGGACGGTATTATTTTACATTATGTTCCAGAAATGTGCAGTATTATGTTTTGGCTTCACACGGCACTGCTTCTGTATACGTGATGTTACTATTATCATGTGTCGAGGATGCCTTTTCTTAAAGACAATCATATGGAAGTAAACCTATTTACGTGAGAAAATAAAATGCTTTAAGATGCTTTATGCGCTCTATTCGGGATGAGAACGGGCTGCTTTTATTGGACTGTATGTCGGAAGTGATTTGATTTTTCAGTGAGATGTGGAGTCGCGTCCGAGCGAAGGGACTTGTTTTGTATTATCAGATAAACAATATGCACCATTTACATATCTGTGCAATAAAATCAGGCAATAAAGTGATACAAGAGTGTCATCAAATACAGTTTTTGGCTGTTTTTTGTCTATTATTGTACTGTCAGAACAACAACAACAAAAAACAACAGGACAAAACTGTGCATAATGTCCCAATCAAAATGCGTATTTTTGCAAATAAAAATTAAAACTGAGATTAAAATGACACTGTTTTACCATATGTAAATCAGCTAAAAAAAAATCTGAATGTTACAGGTATTTATTATTATTTTTGCATTTTTTGGCAATTTTTTATAACATTACAATAAAATTAAATAAATTTTAAAAATATTATTTATTCTTGCACCCTCAGTGGTAATTTTAGAGATAACTATTATAGTTAAAATACAGAGTAACACAATAATGAGCAAATTTGTAATAAAATGTTTTTTTTGTTGTTTTCTTTAAAATATTGCAGCTTTTTGGTTCTTCATACGTGACATATTGCTTGAATTCAAAACCAAAGCAGGATTTAGACAGACTATTTGTGGATGTCGAATTTGCAAAGAATGGTCGAAAGCTGAATTATACAATTTATATTATTATTCACCCAATTAAACACAAAATATAATGTGATATTGAATCTGTACATTAGCACACAATATACACAAAAGTTCAATGATTAGTAGAAAAAAATCTCTGCTAGAATTACAAAAAACAAGCAAAACCACAAGTTTAGTAATTTGTGATAGTGCAATACAAATTAAATTATTTTAATCTTCTTTAACTGGATAATTTAAATACATTACTACGAAAAAAGATAAACTTAATTAATTTAAATGAAATGTAATCTTGGTAAAATCTTTGTAAAATAATATAAGATATTTCTTTCATTTTATTTTTACTTTTTATTTATTTTTTTCAAGCTACAACTGAGCTTTAAGGTTCATTGATTTAATGCTGACCAGAGCCTCTGATGCTGACATACCGTTGCATTTTTCATCCAATCGCCACCCGCGTATCTCAGTGCTGATTTGCCGGATGGTCGGCCAATCACGCTAAAAGGCGTCGCCACTCTCAGCAGCTGTCAGATTCAAGAGCAAAGAACCAAACGACAAAAACACGGTCTTTAACACCCAACAGCGCCGATGAATCCGCTACTTTCCTGTGTAACGATAGCATTCTAACACAAACAGGTAAGAAATAGAATTTTAAATACAGTAATTTTATTCAAACAACCCAGATGTGGGAGGTATTTCTCACCGCGTCCTCTGATTTGTTTTTAGCCTGCACCTATACTAGCACTAACGGTCAGTTGGCAGTGGCAACGCTGCTGTTAGCTTCTCAAACTGGCACATTACACTGATTTAATGTCGTTATTGTGTCGTTAAACTGAATAATTCTGCTTTCAGTGCGTGTAGCAGCCTGAACTGACTTCGCTAACAGAACTACTGTCAATGCAGATGCGTAACTAGAGATTCTGGGCGTCCGACTCAACCAGCCTTCTGCATTAACCCTCTGAACTCCAATTAGTAGTTTCTACTCCTGTCACATTTTTGCTCACTGTGGGCCCATTTTTCAGTACAGTATAAAATCCTGCACCTCTATTGAAGCAGCACAACCATGACTCGAAGTAAAGAGAGGCAAAAAGGTCTCGTGCAATATACCGAAATCGTAATGACATAAATCATAAAAAGAAAGGAAAGTTGAACTTTTTCATAACTAAATTTGCAACAACAATGAAAATAAAACATGGCATGTATAACATTTCCCAAGTGCTCACTGCTGTTACCAACACTGGGGAGAAAACAGTTACTATACATGCTATAAATATTTTATTACTGACTTACTGACTGAAATTGGTTCCTGAGTTTGTTTTCTGTTTGTTCAGCTGGAAACTTTGAATTTTTCTTAAGTTTCTGTTGATTTCAGCGGAGTCCCTAATAGCTTCACAGTTGCATAGAATTTTTTTAACATAATGTTATTAGTGCAAATTATCTATTTTTGGCTATTTTTTTAAAAGACACATGAAGAAAAAAAGTTATTTTTAAACTGAGATTTGGCCAAAGCTTAGTCACTATTGGCATATATGCAGAGAATTTTTTGACAGAATCTGTATCGTTATTTCTATTTATTGTTATTTTGGGCCAATTTTTAAGTGAGACCTGTAGAATAAAGAGATTTCGATAAAATACCACAATTTCAGACTAAAGTTTTGGTTAATTTTTCTTTAGAACGGCACATCATAAATCGTCAAAAAGTTGAAAATCTTACTCTTCTCTCTGCTTTTACAGTTTTTGCCAGATAAATCGTGACATTATCCATCCATCCATCCATTCTCTATACACCGCTTTATCCTCACTAGGGTCGCGGGTGTTGCTGGAACCTATCCCAGCTGACTCGGGCAAAGGCAGGGGACACCCTGGACAGGTCGCCAGTCTGTCGCAGGGCTACATATACAGACAGACAATCACACTCACATTCACACCTACGGGCAATTTAGAGTAACCAATTAACCTCAGCATGTTTTTAGAGTGTGGGAGGAAGCCGGAGTGCCTGGTGAAAACCCACGCATGCACAGGGAGAACATGCAAACTCCATGCAGAAAGATCCCAGGCTCAGCTGAATAGTGCAATCATCACCAGAAAGATAAAAAATGATCCAGTTATATATTTTTGACATTACACATCAGCCTCATAAGGGAGGGGAAAGAAAACTACAAATAACCACATTTTCATGACTTTAAGCTGAGATTTGGATAATTTTCCACCAGAACCACATCAGAAACAGTCAAAAAGTTAAAAAATTTTACTCCTCTCTCTGTTTTTACAGTTTCTGACTGATAAATTGTGCAACTAATGATAAAAAAATAAAATTAATACCTGCTGGTGGGTTTTGAGGTTCAGAAGATTAAAATATTCTCTTTTTTTCTGATGGAACTGTACATCACAGATGAGTAGATCAAGAACAGTTGGAAGTTGAAAATCCAATGTTTTTTTTTCCTGTTTTTACAGCTTCTGGCTTGGCATGTTATCCCAGCTCCTAAGGAGAAAAGGACTGCTACAAAATAAACCAGATTTTCCTGAGTTTAAACTTAGATTTGGACAAATTTCCACCAGAACATGATGTCATAACCAGTCAGAAATGTGAACATCTTACTATTCTCCCCATTTTATCCTGTTTTTGGCTGATAAAGTGTAAGTTTATTCTTACTTGCTGTTGACTTTTAGGTTCAGAAAGTTAAAATGTTCTTTTTTGTGGACATTACACATCAACTGTAAGCCCTTACTCTCATTCTTTGCTCTCTATTGCCAGACTGTATTTTTCTGTTTTGCTTCAGCTTTGTTTCCCCTCCTTGTCTGCCTCCAGACTGCTGATATTCATCCCCTGACTCTTCTGGCCTCCATCCCATCGTCACCATGGAGATGGCCAACAGCTACGTGCTGATCCATGGGAAGAACATCTCCCATAACACCCTGGCAGGTTCTGCAGTGGGACCCCACATGTCCATCGACAAGTTGTTCCCGGCTCTCCTCGAGTGCTTTGGCATCATACTGTGTGGTTATATCGCTGGCAGGTATGTGTGTAGGGGAAAGATGGCTGATGGCTGATCTCCAAGAGTTTCAATTCAAATTTCATATTTCTTTAATTAAAATAATCAGAAATTCAACTGGTGGCATTTTCTTACCCTAGTTTGCTAGAATATCTTCAGTGCTTGTGGAGATCAAATATCGAAGTTAAATTGAGATGGCAAGTTTGTTTCCTCAGTTCTTCAGGCGTGCCGTCATCTGACTCTGCATTAAATCTGTAGATGCTGAATGATAGTAAAGTACTAACTGACAGCTACTGTAGCTTTCATGTGTGTTTTCCTTTGATTCCTCCCCACAGGGCTGACATCATTCCTGAGAGCCAGGCCAAGGGTTTGGGGAACTTTGTGTCCAGGTTTGCTCTTCCAGCTCTGCTCTTTAAAAACATGGTTCTGTTGGACTTTGGAAACGTCATTTGGGCGTTTCTCTGGAGTGTCCTGGTTACTAAGGTTGGTGTATGCACATGTATATAGCTTATATTTTGTATCGTGGCAGTTTGAGATGATTCCAGAAAAGTAAAATGTGATTTTATTTTTTTTTTTTTTTTAAATTGTAGGTGACAGTATTCGTGCTGGTGTGTGTCCTGACGCTGATGGTGGCCAGTCCAGAGAGCAGATACAGTAAAGCTGGTCTGTACGCCATCTTTGCTACTCAGAGTAATGACTTTGCATTGGGATACCCAATAGGTAAAGTGACACAAACACTAACTGCTCATACAAGTTACCAGTGGAGAAAAATACTGTAACTTAACACAAATGGTATGCTTCTTTCTCTGTCTCTTCTTTTTTAGTTGATGCTTTGTATCGCAGCACGTATCCAGAATACCTCCAGTACATCTATCTAGTTGCTCCGGTCTCCCTAATGCTCCTCAACCCCATCGGCTTTGCTCTTTGCGAGGTACAGAGATGGAAGCAGGCCAGCCATCCACAACACAGTACTGCCGGCGTCCTGGGAGTTGTAGTGTTACAGGTACTGTAAATACAAGTGGCTTCATGTTGGCAAGCAGAGAGCATTGTCTCGGTATCACTAGCATTGTGCACCATGACAAAGACATCTGTGACGCTTAATGACATGCTGTCAGACCTCATGTGTTTGAAGAAAGTTGGGATTGACTAGAACTGCTTTTCAGAATGTCAGGGTTAATGTTAATGCAAGGAAACTACCTTTGCAGTACATTTTGCGCGTCTGTCGACCTAAATGGCAATTTCTTTAAATTTGATTAATTGATTAATAATGCTAATAATTATTTATTTAGAAAACTGCTGAAAATTTGAGGACCCATTACCCCTCATATTGCACATAGACAAACACTCTGGGCTCCTATGGATGTTTCTGAGAGTCTGTATGAGAGGATATAACGGCTATTATCAGACTAGATTGTAACATCCTGTCAGTATTATTATATCTGAGGTGTTCTCAAAACAGTTGGTGGATTTCTGGAGATTTTAGATCTTCCCACTGTGTTTGGGCACCACTGATGGGGAAAACGTGACCAAGTCCAGCAGAAACTGCTTCAATCTAAACTCTTTAAATGATAGATTATAAAGATGTAATAATTGAGAATATCCTCATCGCAAATATGTCTTTTAAGTGTCATTTCGACACCGTCTTAGAATAAAAGCCTAACCCCCAATTTCCACATAACGCGAAAGCGCCGCGCCGTGGAGCGAAGCACCGCCGTCTTGCTCCGAAAGTCAAAGCACACTGGAAGCGCGTCCGGAGAGGGAGGGCTGCTCCTCGGAGAGGCTCTCATGTGAATAGCGATATCACACGATAATAACACATGATATAAACAGAAAATAAATAAACCACACCTCATTTCGCTTCTACAAGGTCGCTCTGCTCATCCCAGACACATTGTTCTGTGATTTATAGTCCGAGAGGTCGTGCATTATGTTTTATTTTGAAAGTTCTGGTTTAACTTCCTGTCTGGTGCTTTCTCAATGACAGTGAATTTACGAGGTTTTGAAGCGGCGGCACAGAAAATAGACAAGAAGTGAATCCCCAGCGCCATGGCGCGCGCCGGCGCTTCAGGGACGTTACGCTGGTGCTCCGCAGCGCGTGCAATGGAAATTGTCTGATAGAAGAGAATGGATTCTAAGTGCTGCGCATTACGATTCAAGAGCGCAGTGCTGCGCGGCGCGGCGCTTTCGCCTTATGTGGAAATTGGGGGTCAGTCATTTTTTCAGATTTTTCAGACAACACAAAAAACTCAACCACACCACATTGAACCTTGACTTAGACCATTATACTACAGCGGTAGAATCTCCTGATCTGTTCAGCTGAGGATGTAGGGGATTTCAGCTATCTTTGTGTTACCATCCTCTTTTGCCACAGCCTCTAGGCAGCAACCTACTACACTGAAATTTTCAAGTTTTTGCTGAGGATTTGTATTGTGCAGAGTAGCAGAATCACAGACTTTTATCAGCTAGAGAATGGTTTGGCAAAGCAAGACTATTTTGATATTACTTTCAGGAACTGGAGTTTTTGTTATATTCCTTTTTTTTTACTAACACACTGAATGTCACTCCTGCAGGTGTTGAAGAACCCGATAGTGTTTATGGTGATTGTAGGAATCATCTCTCACTTTGCTCTCGGTCAGAGGATACCTGCTGTGCTGTTGGAGTTCATAGATGGTCTGGCTAACTCTTTTGGAGGGGCAGCGTTGTTTTACCTCGGACTCACTATGGTGAGTTAATGTCTATTTTTTGCATGTTTTTAAAGCCGATATATCATCTGTTTTTAACGCACGTGAACCATGAAGGGAATCATCAGCTGTGTGTTTCTGCTGTAGGTTGGTCAACTTAGAAAACTGACCAGAGACACTGGAGTAGCCTTGATTCTGCTCATTACAGCCAAACTGTAAGTGAACTGGTGAGATGGAGTGTGTATACGTGTGTATGATAGAAGATGAGGGCTGTAGTCTTAGCTTAGTGGTTGGATTGGACTGCATTATATTCAACTGTGTTTTTAATTATTTGTCCATTGGTAAACATCCCATTTAAGTTTCTTTTCCCAAGTTCAGTCCGAGTCTTTGAATATTCAGCATCTGCCAATACTAAGTCCCAATCTGATACATATTCCATGATATTAAGCACTTCAAGTACTAAATAAAAATCAAGCCAGTGTGTATGTTTGACAACTGAAAAGCTTATTGTACAGCTCCAGTAGGGGTTTAGGTAGCAACGGGCACCATGACAAAGACTTTTGTGATGCCTCATGACATCTGGTTAGAGATTACGCGCTTGAAGGAAGCTGAGATTGAGTAGAGCTGTGTGTGTGTGTGTGTGTGTGTGTGTGTGTGTGTGTGTGTGTGTGTGTGTGTGTGTGTGTGTGTGTGTGTGTGTGTGTGTGTGTGTGTGTGTGTGTGTGTGTGTGTGTGTGTCTGTGTGTGTCTGTGTGTGTCTGTGTCTGTGTGTCTGTGTCTGTGTGTACCCCCTGTCAAAAGTTTTAGGACACTTTCTCATTCAAATAAAGTAGAACCTGTCCTACAACTTTTGACAGGGGGTGTATCTACCAAACTTGGTACACATATGCAGCACATCAGGCTGAACAAAAAAGTCAGTGACAGCCACATTCCAAACCCAACAGGAAGTTAGCTATTTTGCATTGAATGTCAGATTTTGTCCATTTTTCATTTTTTTTCAAGAGCGAACTCCTCCTAGGGGAAAACTTCAATTCACCTCAAATTTGGCCAGTACATACAGGAGGCCTTAATCATCCATAGTTATTAAAATCTTTTTCCAAAGTCAAAGGGCGTGTCCGTGGCGGCCGCTGGAATTTTGATCCTTCGCCATGAAATTTCAAATGCTGTGTAAATGCCCTGAACATTCTCCAATCTGTCTGAAACTTGACATGAATGATCCTGTCCTGATCACATCCAAATGATGAAATCCATTCACAGTCAGAGCGCCGCAAGCTGGCAACAGAAAATGTCATTTTGTACACTTTGATGTGCTGTTCTTAACCTGTTGGCTCAGATTCACCTAAAATGCGGTGACAGACACCTAAACACTTTGATGATGATTCACAGTAAAAATGGTGATGTGTAATCAAAAGGCGTGTCTGTGGCGGGGCGGCAAAGTTTGATGTTTTGCCATGACTACTAAAATGTTTATATCTCAGCAAATCCTGATCCTATCTTCTCCAAACTTCATGTGCTGGACACCAGGTCTGGTCTGAGGACATCCATGCTAAAAAATTTAAGAAAAGTTTTAGCGCCACCTATTGGTAATAAGTTGAAAAATTTCATTTGCACACACCATTGCTCCAAACTTTTTCATATCATTCTGAAAATTGGTCAGCTGATTCTTCACCCCATGACAATGCCACAGTGTGAAGATTTTAGCATTTGATACAATGTTGTTGCCTTACAACGCGTGGTTTCGGTGACAAACAAAGTACTTTTTCACAGGTTTACAATGCTCAGCAGCTCACCAAAATTACCACACACATCACTGTCAACCCAAGGAAGGACAATGTATTCATCTCGGCACTGCATGTGCTATAGCGCCCCCTACAGTATTTTTAATATACAGCCCCCGCAGCACGTTTCACTTACATCCACAAAATTTGAGAGGCATCCTCTTCATGCTCCAATCTGCCTCAGACTTTGCATGTTTAATCACAGTTCTGTCCTGATCGCATCTACATGGCTAAATACATTCACAGCAAATGCCAGAGCGCCCCCTGCAGCATTTTAAAAAGTAGTCTCGACAGAAAGATGAACCTACGTCGATGAAATTTGGTATGCATATGAAGCACGTCAGTATGAACAAAAAAGTCTCTTGAAGCCATTGTCTAAACCCAACAGGAAGTCCGCCGTTTTGAATTTAATGTCGGATTTCTGGTGTTTTTGGTCATTTTTAGCAATTAATTTCTCACATGTAGTAATTCCAAAAGAGCTTAAATTGGGACAATATATACAACACGCCTTCAGGTTGAATATTTGAAAAATTTGCACATGAAGCAGGAAGTCTTGTATAAATCCCGTGTACATGCTGCAATCTGGCACAAACTTTACATGTGTGATTGGAATCCCACCCTGATGAATTCCAAAGACCAATATGCATTCACAGTGATAGCGCCACCTGGTGAATGGACAGGAAGTGCTGCATAAAAAGTCTGTACATGCTCCAATTTGTCTGAAATTTGAACTGACTGCTCAGAATCCAGCCCTCATCACATCCATGGGCCTAAATACACTCTCAGTTGAAACATTGCCTGAGGAACATGCTTGGGGTCACCGACCAGCAAGGATGCGAGGACCCGTTCAACGCTGCTTGCAGCTTTAATTAGGGTCCGAGCACCAAGGGTGCCGAAGACAGGTGGTGCAAGGGCACCGACTGTCCAAGGCACCAGCGGTGCCTAGAACCCTATTGAAGCCTTAGGGTTTTTTAGGGTCTGAGCACCAAGGTGCCAAGGGCAGGCGGTGCAAGGGCACCGACTGTCCAAGACACCAACGGTGCCTAAGACCCTATTGGAATGCTAGAGTTTATTTTTATTTTTCTTTATTATTATTCTGCCAAAACAACTGCATTTTTCAGGGCCTGAACATGCTCGAAAAGTGATGAAAATTTGCACACACATCAGAACTGGTGAAAAATTTCATATTTTTTAGGGCCTGCAGAGGTGTGTGGCAAAATGGCTCCACAGTGCCCCCTACAAAAATTTTAAAAAGTGGTATTAGGCCAACTCCCAGGACATTTTGTCGAGAGCTACAAAATTTGGGAGGCATATGCAGCACATCAGGAAACACAAAAAAGTCAATCACAGCCATCCTCTAAACCCAACAGGAAGTGCGCCGTCATGTGTTAACTTTAAAAACTCTATGATGAACTCCTCCTAGAGGGTATGTCTAACAGACCTGAAATTTGACCAGTACATACAGGAGGCCTTCCTGAGCAAAAGTTATTAAAATCTTCCTCCATAGTCAAAGGGTGTGGTCGTGGCGGCCTATAGAAATTTGATCCTTCACCATGAAACAGGAAATGCTGTCTAACTCTCCTGAACATGCTCCAATCTGAATGAAACTTTACATGTATGATCACAGACCTACCCTGATGACATAAATATAGCAACATTCATTCACAGTCACTGCTCCACCTTGTGGAATCAAGAATTTGACATTTTTTACACTTTCATGTACTATTCTTAGCCTGTTGCTCAGATTCACCTCAGATGTGGTGACAAAAGCCTGAACACACTGATGACGAATCACAGAAAAAATGGTGACGTGTCATAAAAAGGCGTGTCTGTGGCGAGACGCAAAGTTTGATGTTTCGCCATGAAAATTGAAGTGTTCATATCTCCGCTGCAAAAGATCTTATCTGCCCCAAACTTCATGTGCTGGACACCAGGACCACTCTGAGGACATCCACACTGATACATTTGGAAAAAGTCATAGCGCCACCTATTGGTAACAGAACATTTAGGCATTACATTTACACATCCCATTGCCCAAAACTTTGTCATATCAATCTGAAAATTGGTCCACTGAGTCGTCATGCCATGACCGTACAACGGTGTGAAAATTTTGATATTTCAGACAACACTGTTGCCATGGCAATGCATTGTTGATTTGATAAACAAAGTACTTTATGACAGGTTTACAATGCTCAGAAGCTCACAAAAATGAACACACACATCACTGTTGACCCAAGGGAGGACACTGTATGCTTCTCAGCACTGCATGTGCTATAGCGCCCCCGACAGTATTTTTAATAAACAGCCCCTGCAGCACGTTTCACCTACATCCACCAAATTTGACAGGCATATAGACCACACCAGAATACACAAAAAAGCCTCTTGGAGCCATCCCCTAAACCCAACAGGAAGTCCGCCATTTTTAATAAAGTGGAAAAATTTTGTCTATTTTTTAAACTTTATGAGAGCAAACTCCTCCTAGGGGTTAAGGTCGAGAGAGCTGAAATTTTGCCAGGATATACAACACGATGTTATGATCAAAAGTTATTAAAAGATTCTTGTAGAGTCAAAGGGTGTGGACATGGCAACCTCCAGAATTTTGATGGTTCGCCATGAAACATAAGTGCTAACTAACTATCCTCTGCATGCTCCAATCTACCTCATACCTCACATGATTAAACACAGTCCTGTCCTGATCACATTTATAGGCTAAAATACATTCACAGCATGTACCATAGCACCCCCTACAGCATTTAAACAATAGCCTCCACCTTTCCAGCCTTTCACCAATGACTATGAAATTTGGCATGCATATGTAGCACATCAGTGCAAACAAAAAAGTCTCTTGGAGTCATTCTCTAAACCCAACAGGAAGTCCGCCATTTTGAATTAAATGTAAGACTTTTGGTGTTTTTGCTCATCTTCAACAATTCATTTGTCACAGGAAATAACTCCAAAACACCTGAATTCGGGAACATATATAAAACACGTCTTCAGGTTGCATATTTGCGAAAATTGTTCACAAAACTCAAAGGGTGTGGCCATGGCGGCCAACTGAACTTTAATGTTACGCCATGAAGCAGGACATCTTGTGTAAATCCCCTGTACATGCTGCAATCTGCCTCAAACTTTACATGTTTGATCAGAGTCCAGTCCTTATGAGTTTCATAGATCAATAAACAGTCACAGAGATAGCGCCACCTGGTGGATGGACAGAAAGTGCTGCATAAATGAACTGTACATGCTCCAATCTGCCTGAAATTTGACCTGAGTGCTCAGAATCCAGCCCTCGTTACATCCATGGGCCTAACTATACTCTGTCGCAGCACTGCCTGGTGGACATGCTTGGGGTCGCCGACCAGCAAGGATGTGAGGACCCGTTCAACGCTGCTTGCAGCTTTAATTAGGGTCCGAGCACCGAGGTGCCGAGGACAGGCGGTGCAAGGGCACCGGCTGTCCAAGGCACCAACGGTGCCGTAGGACCCTATTGAAACCCTACGGTTTATTATTATTATTAGGGTCCGAGCACCGAGGTGCCGAGGACAGGCGGTGCAAGGGCACCGACTGTCCAAGGCACCAGCGGTGCCTAGGACCCTATTGGAACCTTAGGGTTTTTTATTTTTCTTTTTTTTCCTTATTATTAGGGTCCGCTGGTGCCTTGGCCAGTCGGTGGCCTTGCACCGCCTGTCCTCGGCACCCTCGGTGCCTAGGACCCTATTGGAACCTTAGGGTTTTTTATTTTTCTTCCTTATTATTAGGGTCCGAGCACCGAGGGTGCCGAGGACAGGCGGTGCAAGGGCACCGACTGTCCAAGGCACCAGCAGTGCCAAGGACCCTATTGGAACCTTAGGGTTTTTTATTAGGGTCCGAGCACCAAGGTGTCGAGGACAGGCGGTGCAAGTGCACCGGCTGTCCAAGGCACCAACGGTGCCGAAGGACCCTATTGAAACCTTAGGGTTTTTTATTATTATTATTATTATTATTATTATTCTGCCAAAAGAACTGCATTTTTCATGGCCTGAACATGCTCGAAAAGTCATGAAAATTTGCACACACATCAGAACTGGCGAAAAATTTCATATTTTTTAGGGCATGTGGAGGTGTGTGCAAAAATGACTCCATAGCGCCCCCTACAAAATTTTAAAAAGTGGTATTAGGCCAACTCAGAGGGCATTTGGCCGAGAGCTAAAAAATTTGGGAGGCATATGCAGCACATCAGGAAACACAAAAAAGTCAATCACAGCCATGCTCTAAACCCAACAGGAAGTGCGCCATCATGCGTTAACTGTACAAAATCTATGATGAACTCCTCCTAGGGGGAAAGTCTGAGCGATCTGAAATTTTGCCAGTACATACAGCAGGCCTTCCTGAGAAAAAGTTATCAAAATCTTCCTCCATAGTTAAAGGGTGTGGTCGTGGCGGCCTGTCAAAATTTGATCCTTCGCCATGAAACAGGAAATGCTGTCTAACTCTCCTGAACATGCTCCGATCTGAATGAAACTTTACATGTATGATCACAGACCTGCCTCGATGACATCCATATAGCAAGATTCATTCACAGTCACAGCGCCACCTTGTGGTATCAAGAATTTGACATTTTTTACACTTTCATGGACTATTCTTAGCCTGTTGGCCAGATTCACCTCAGATGTGGCGACATAAGCCTGAACACATTGATGATGAATCACAGAAAAAATGGTGACGTGTGATAAAAAGGCGTGTCTGTGGCGGGACGGCAAAGTTTGATGTTTCGCCATGAAAATTGAAGTGTTCATATCTCAGCTGCAAAGGATCCTGTCTGCCCCAAACTTCATGTGCTGGACACCAGAACCAGTTTGAGGACATCCACACTGAAAAATTTAGAAAAAGTCATAGCGCCACCTATTGGTAACAAGTAGTTTAGAAATTACATTTGCTTGCATTATTGCTCCAAACTTTCTCATATCCTTCTGGAAACTGGTCAGCTCAGTCTTCACCCCCTGACAATGCCACAGTCTGAAGATTTTGATATTTGATGAAATGCTGTTGCCGTGGCAACGCGTTGTTTTTGTGACAAACAAAGTACTTTTTGACAGGCTTAGAATGCTCAACAGCTCACCAAAATTTACACACACATCACAGTCGTCTCAAGGAATAACACTGTAT
Source organism: Acanthochromis polyacanthus (assembly GCF_021347895.1). Lineage (NCBI taxonomy): Eukaryota > Metazoa > Chordata > Actinopteri > Pomacentridae > Acanthochromis > Acanthochromis polyacanthus. The sequence continues at coordinate 28,211,180 of NC_067127.1, forward strand.
GCATTTCTACAGGGCATGTGCTATAGCACCCCCTACAGTATGTTTAATAAACAGCCCCCGCAGCATGTTTCACCAACATCCACAAAATTTGGGAGGCCTATAGAGCACACCAGGACACACAAAAAAGCCTCTTGGAGCCATCCCCTAAACTCAACAGGAAGTCCGCCATTTTGAATTACGTGGATAAATTTTCTCTATTTTTTTAATTTTTGAGAGCGATCTCCTCCTAGGGGTTAACTCCTCGAGACCTCAAATTTTACCAGGATATACAACACGGTGTTATGATCAAAAGTTATTAAAAGATTCTTGCAGAGTCAAAGGGTGTGGACATGGCGACCTCCAGAAATTTGATGGTTCGCCATGAAACATCAAGTGTTATCTAACTATCCTCTGCATGCTCCAATCTACCTCATACCTCACATGATTAAACACAGTCCTGTCCTGATCACATTTATAGCCTAAAATACATTCACAGCATGTACCATAGCGTCCCCTACAGCATTTAAAAAATAGCCTCCACAGAGACTTTCACCTATGACTATTAAATTTGGCATGCATATGTAGCACATCAGTGCAAACAAAAAAGTCTCTTGGAGTCATTGTCTAAACCCAACAGGAAGTCCGCCATATTGAATTAAATGTCAGATTTTTGGTAGTTTCGGTCATTTTCAACAATTCATTTGTCACAGGCAATAACTCCAAAACACCTGAATTTGGGACAATATATAAAACACGCCTTCAGGTTGGATATTTGTGAAAATTGTTCACAAAACTCAAAGGGCGTAGCCATGGCGGCCAACTGAACTTTAATGTTACGCCATGAAGCAGGACGTCTTGTGTTAATCCCCTGTACATGCTGCAATCTGCCTCAAACTTTACATGTTTGATCAGAGTCCAGTCCTGATGAGTTTCATAGATCAATAAACAGTCACAGAGATAGCGCCACCTGGTGGATGGACAGAAAGTGCTGCATAAATGAACTGTACATGCTCCAATCTGCCTGAAATTTGACCTGAGTGCTCAGAATCCAGCCCTCGTTACATCCATGGGCCTAACTATACTCTGTACATCACATTTACAGGCCAAAATACATCCACAGTATGTGTCATAGCGCCCCCTAAAAGAATTTAAAAAATAGCCTCCACACAGACTTTCACCTATGACTATGAAATTTGGCATGCATATGTAGCACATCAGTGCAAGCAAAAAAGTCTCTTGGAGTCATTCTCTTAACACAACAGAAAGTCAGCCATTTTGAATTAAATGTCAGATTTTTGGTGTTTTTGGTCATTTTCAACAATTCATTTGTCACTAGCAATAACTCCAAAACACCTGAATTTGGGAAAATATATAAGAAACGCCTTCAGGTTGCATATTTGCGAAAATTGTTCACAAAACTCAAAGGGCGTGGCCATGGCGGCCAACTGAACTTTAATGTTACGACATGAAGCAGGATGTCTTGTGTAAATCCCCTGTACACGCTGCAATCCGCCTCAAACTTTACATGTTTGATCAGAGTCCAGTCCTGATGAGTTTCATAGACCACATACAGTCACAGAGATAGCGCCACCTGGTGGATGGACACAAAGTGCTGCATAAATAACCTATACATGCTCCAATCTGCCTGAAATTTGACCTGTGTGCTCAGAATCCAGCCTTTGTGACATTCATGGGCCTAAATACACTCTCAGTCGTAGCATTGCCTGGTGGAGATGCTTGGGGTCGCCGACCAGCAAGTATGCGAGGACCCGTTCAACGCTGCTCGCAGCTTTAATTATTATTATTATTTGTCTCTCAGAACAATTGCATTTTTGAGGGCCTAAACATGCTCAAAAACTCATGAAAATTTGTACACACACAGGACTGGTGAAAAATTTCATATTTTAAAGGAATTGTAGAGGTGTGTGGCAAAATGGCTCCATAGCGCCCCCTACACTTTCCCACGGCCATCATGTTTCACCTACAGCTACCAAATTTGGTACACATATGCAGCACATCAGACTGAACAAAAAAGTCAGTCACAGCCATATTCCAAACCCAACAGGAAGTGAGCTATTTTAAGTTGAATGTGAGATTTTGCCCATTTTTCATTTTTTTCCAGAGCGAACTCCTCCCAGGGGGAAACTCCAATTCGCCTCAAATTCAACCAGTACATACAGGAGGCCTTAATGAGCAAAAGTTATCAAAATCTTTTTCAAAAGTCAAAGGGCGTGTCCGTGGCGGTCTGTGGAATTTTGATCCTTCGCCATGAAATTTCAAGTTGTGTGTAAATGCCCTGAACATGCTCCAATCTGCCTGAAACTTTATATGTATGATCAGATTCCTGCCCTGATCACATCCATATGATGAAATCCATTCACAGTCAGAGCGCCACCTGCTGGCAACAGAAAATGTCATTTTTTACACTTTGATGTATTATTCTTTGTCTCTTGCTCAGATTCACCTCAAATGTGGTGAAATAAACCTTAACATGTTGATGATTATTCACAGTGAAAATGGTGACGTGTCATAAAAAGGTGTGTCTGTGGCGGCGCGGCGAATTTAGATGTCTCGCCATGACGACTAAAATGTTTATATCTCAGCAAATCCTAATCGTATCTGCCCCAAACTTCATGTGCTGGACACCATTCCCAGTGTGAGGTCATCCACGGTGAAAATTTTGGAAAAAATCATAGCGCCACCTATTGGTAACAAGAAGTTTAGAAATTACATTTGCACACACCATTGCTCCAAACTTTTTCATATCATTCTGAAAATTGGTCAGCTGATTCTTCACCCCCTGACAATGCCACAGTCTGAAGATTTTGATATTTGATGAAATGCTGTTGCCGTGGCAACGCGTTGTTTTTGTGACAAACAAAGTACTTTTTGACAGGCTTAGAATGCTCAACAGCTCACCAAAATTTACACACACATCACAGTCGTCTCAAGGAATAACACTGTATGCATCTCTGCAGGGCATGTGCTATAGCGCCCCCTGCAGTATGTTTAATAAACAGCCCCCGCAGCATGTTTCACCAACATCCACAAAATTTGGGAGGCCTATAGAGCACACCAGGACACACAAAAAAGCCTCTTGGAGCCATCCCCTAAACTCAACAGGAAGTCCGCCATTTTGAATTACGTGGATAAATTTTCTCTATTTTTTTAATTTTTGAGAGCGATCTCCTCCTAGGGGTTAACTCCTCGAGACCTCAAATTTTACCAGGATATACAACACGGTGTTATGATCAAAAGTTATTAAAAGATTCTTGCAGAGTCAAAGGGTGTGGACATGGCGACCTCCAGAAATTTGATGGTTCGCCATGAAACATCAAGTGTTATCTAACTATCCTCTGCATGCTCCAATCTACCTCATACCTCACATGATTAAACACAGTCCTGTCCTGATCACATTTATAGCCTAAAATACATTCACAGCATGTACCATAGCGTCCCCTACAGCATTTAAAAAATAGCCTCCACAGAGACTTTCACCTATGACTACTAAATTTGGCATGCATATGTAGCACATCAGTGCAAACAAAAAAGTCTCTTGGAGTCATTGTCTAAACCCAACAGGAAGTCCGCCATATTGAATTAAATGTCAGATTTTTGGTAGTTTCGGTCATTTTCAACAATTCATTTGTCACAGGCAATAACTCCAAAACACCTGAATTTGGGACAATATATAAAACACGCCTTCAGGTTGGATATTTGTGAAAATTGTTCACAAAACTCAAAGGGCGTAGCCATGGCAGCCAACGGAACTTTGTTACGCCATGAAGCAGGACGTCTTGTGTTAATCCCCTGTACATGCTGCAATCTGCCTCAAACTTTACATGTTTGATCAGAGTCCAGTCCTGATGAGTTTCATAGACCAATATATAGTCATACAGATAGCGCCACCTGGTGGATGGATACAAAGTGCTGAATTAATAGCCTGTACATGCTCCAATCTGCCTGAAATTTGACCTGTGTGCTCAGAATCAAGCCTTTGTGACATTCATGGGCCTAAATACACTCTCAGTCATAGCATTGCCTGGTGGACATGCTTGAGGTTGCCGACCAGCAAGGATGCGAGGACCCGTTCAACGCTGCTTGCAGCTTTAATTATTATTATTATCCTGCCAAAAGAACTGCATTTTTCAGGGCCTGAACATGCTCGAAAAGTCATGAAAATCTGCACACACATCAGAACTGGCGAAAAATTTCATATTTTTTAGAGCATGTGGAGGTGTGTCGCAAAATGGCTCCATAGCGCCCACTACACTTTCCCACGGCCATCATGTTTCACCTACAGCTACCAAATTTGGTACACATATGAAGCACGTCAGACTGAACAAAAAAGTCAGTGACAGCCATATTCCAAACCCAACAGGAAGTGAGCTATTCTGTGTTGAATGTCAGATTTTGCCCATTTTTCATTTTTTTCCAGAGCGAACTCCTCCCAGGGGAAAACTCCAATTCGCCTCAAATTCGACCGGTACATACAGGAGGCCTTAATGAGCAAAAGTTATTAAAATCTTTTTCCAAAATCAAAGGGCGTGTCCGTGGCGGTCTGTGGAATTTTGATCCTTCGCCATGAAATTTCAAGTGCTGTGTAAATGCCCTGAATATGCTCCAATCTGCCTGAAACTTTATATGTATGATCAGATTCCTGCCCTGATCACATCCATATGATGAAATCCATCCACAGTCAGAGCGCCACCTGCTGGCAACAGAAAATGCCATTTTTTACACTTTGATGTATTATTCTTTGTCTCTTGTTCAGATTCACCTCAAATGTGGTGATATAAACCTTAACATGTTGATGATGATTCACAGTGAAAATGGTGATGTGTCATCAAAAGGCGTGTCTGTGGCGGCACGGCGAATTTCGATGTCTCGCCATGACTTCTAAAATGCTTATATCTCAGCAAATCCTCATCCTATCTGCCCCAAACTTCATGTGCTGGACACCAGGCCCACTCTGAGGACATCCACACTCAAAATTTTAGGAAAAGTTGTTGCGCCACCTATTGATAACAAGAAGTTTAGAAATTACATTTGCACACACCATTGCTCCAAACTTTTTCATATCCTTTTGAAAATTGGTCAGCTGATTCATCACACCCTGACAATGCCAAAGTGTGAAGATTTTAGCATTTGATAAAATGCTGTTGCCGTGGCAACGTGTTGTTGTTGTGACAAACAAAGTAGTTTTTGACAGGCTTAGAATGCTCAACAGCTCACCAAAATTTACACACACATCACTGTCGTCTCAAGGAATAAGAATGTATGCATCTCTGCAGGGCATGTGCTATTGCGCCCCCTACAGTATGTTTAATAAACAGCCCCGGCAGCACGATTCACCGACATCCACAAAATTTGGGAGGCCTATAGAGCACATCAGAACGCACAAAAAAGCCTCTTGGAGTCATCCCCTAAACCCAACAGGAAGTCCGCCATTTTGAATTAAGTGGACAGATTTTCTCTTTTTTTTGATATTTTTGAGAGCGAACTCCTCCTCGGGGTTAACTCCTACAGACCTCAAATTTTGCCAAGATATACAACACAATCTCCTGATCAAAAGTTATTAAAAGATTCTTCCAGAGTCAAAGGGTGTGGCCATGGCGATATTCAGAATTTTGATGGTTCGCCATGAAACATCAAGTGCTATCTAACTATCCTCTGCATGCTCCAATCTATCTCAGACCTCACATTATTGAACACAATCCTGTCCTGATCACATTTATAGGCCAAAATACATCCACAGCATGTGTCATAGCGCCCCCAACAGAATTTTTAAAAATAGCCTCCATGGAGACTTTCACCTATAACTATGAAATTTGGCATGCATATGTAGCACGTCAGTGCAAACAAAAAAGTCTCTTGGACTCCTTCTCTAAACCCAACAGGAAGTCGGCCATTTTGAATTAAATGTCAAATTTTTGGTGTTTTTGCTGATTTTCAACAATTGATTTCTCATAGGCAATAACTCCAAAACACCTCAAGTTGGAACAATATTTAAAACATGCCTTCAGGTTGAGTATTTGTGAAAATTGTTCACATAACTCAAAGGGCATGGCCATGGCCATGCGGCCAACTGAACTTTAATGTTACGCCATGAAGCAGGACGTCTTGTGTAAATCCCCTGTACATGCTGTAATCTACCTCAAACTTTACATGTTTGATCAGAGTCCAGTCCTGATGAGTTTCATAGACCACTATACAGTCACAGACATAGTGCCACCTGGTGGATGGACACAAAGTGCTGCAAAAATAGTCTGTACATGCTCCAATCTGTCTGATATTTGACCTGAGTGCTCAGAATCCAGTCCTCGTTACATCCATGAGCCTAAATACACTTTGTCGCAGCATTGCCTGGTGGACATGCCTGGGGTCGCCGACCAGCAAGGATGCGAGGACCCGTCCAACGCTGCTCGCAGCTTTAATTAGGGTCCGAGCACCGAGGTGCCGAGGACAGGCGGTGCAAGGACACCGGCTGTCCAAGGCACCAATGGTGCCAAAGGACCCTATTGGAACCTTAGGGTTTTTTATTAGGGTCCGAGCACCAACGGTGCCGAAGGACCCTATTGGAACCTTCGGGTTTTTTATTATTATTATTATTAGGGTCCGAGCACCGAGGTGCCGAGGACAGGCGGTGCAAGGGCACCGGCTGTCCAAGGCACCAACGGTGCCGTAGGACACTATTGAAACCCTACGGTTTATTATTATTAGGGTCCGAGCACCGAGGTGCCGAGGACAGGCGGTGCAAGGGCACCGGCTGTCCAAGGCACCAACGGTGCCGTAGGACCCTATTGAAACCCTACGGTTTATTATTAGGGTCCGAGCACCAACGGTGCCGAAGGACCCTATTGGAACCTTAGGGTTTTTATTATTATTATTATTATTATTATTATTATTATTATTATTATTCTGCCAAAACAACTGCATTTTTCAGGTCCTGAACATGCTCGAAAAGTCATGAAAATTTGCACACACATCAGAACTGGCGAAAAATTTCATATTTTTAGGGCATGTGGAGGTGTGTGGCAAAATGGCTCCATAGCGCCCCCTACAAAATTTTAAAAAGTGGTATTAGGCCAACTCGGAGGGAATTTGGCCGAGAGCTAAAAAATTTGGGAGGCATATGCAGCACATCAGGAAACACAAAAAAGTCAATCACAGCCATGCTCTACACCCAACAGGAAGTGCGCCATCATGCGTTAACTGTACAAAATCTATGATGAACTCCTCCTCGGGGAAAAGTCTGAGCGATCTGAAATTTTGCCAGTACATACAGCAGACCTTCCTGAGAAAAAGTTATCAAAATCTTCCTCCATAGTTAAAGGGTGTGGTCGTGGCGGCCTGTCGAAATTTGATCCTTCGCCATGAAACAGGAAATGCTGTGTAACTCTCCTGAACATGCTCCGATCTGAATGAAACTTTACATGTATGATCACAGACCTGCCTCGATGACATCCATACAGCAAGATTCATTCACAGTCACAGCGCCACCTTGTGGTATCAAGAATTTGACATTTTTTAGACTTTCATGTACTATTCTTAGCCTGTTGCTCAGATTCACCTCAGATGTTGTGACATAAGCCTGAACACATTGATGATGAAGCACAGAAAATATGGTGACGTGTGATGAAAAGGCGTGTCTGTGGCGGGACGGCAAAGTTTGATGTTTCGCCATGAAAATTGAAGTGTTCATATCTCAGCTGCAAAGGATCCTATCTGCCCCAAACTTCATGTGCTGGACACCAGAACCAGTTTGAGGACATCCACACTGAAAAATTTAGAAAAAGTCATAGCGCCACCTCTTGGTAACAAGCAGTTTAGAAATTACATTTGCACACATCATTGCTCCAAACTTTGTCATATCATTCTGAAAATTGGTCAGCTAATTCTTCACCCCCAGACAATACCACAGTGTGAAGATTTTGATATTTGATGAAATGCTGTTGCCGTGGCAACGCGTTGTTTTTGTGACAAACAAAGTACTTTTTGACAGGCTTAGAATGTTCAACAGCTCACCAAAATTTACACACACATCACAGTCGTCTCAAGGAATAACACTGTATGCATCTCCACAGGGCATGTGCTATAGCGCCCCCTGCAGTATGTTTAATAAACAGCCCCCGCAGCATGTTTCACCTACATCCACACAATTTGGGAGGCCTATAGAGCACACCAGGACACACAAAAAAGCCTCTTGGAGCCATCCCCTAAACTCAACAGGAAGTCCGCCATTTTGAATTAAGTGGATAAAATTTCTGTATTTTTTTCATTTTTGAGAGCAAACTCCTCCTCGGGGTTAAGGTCGAGAGAGCTGAAATTTTGCCAGGATATACAACACGATGTTCTGATCAAAAGTTATCAAAGGATTCTTGCAGAGTCAAAGGGTGTGGACATGGCGACCTCCAGAATTTTGATGGTTCGCCATGAAACATCAAGTGCTACCTAACTATCCTCTGCATGCTCCAATCTACCTCAGACCTCACATGATTAAACACAGTCCTGTCCTGATCACATTTACAGGCCAAAATACATCCACAGTATGTGTCATAGCGCCCCCTAAAAGAATTTAAAAAATAGCCTCCACACAGACTTTCACCTATGACTATGAAATTTGGCATGCATATGTAGCACATCAGTGCAAGCAAAAAAGTCTCTTGGAGTCATTCTCTTAACACAACAGAAAGTCAGCCATTTTGAATTAAATGTCAGATTTTTGGTGTTTTTGGTCATTTTCAACAATTCATTTGTCACTAGCAATAACTCCAAAACACCTGAATTTGGGAAAATATATAAGAAACGCCTTCAGGTTGCATATTTGCGAAAATTGTTCACAAAACTCAAAGGGCGTGGCCATGGCGGCCAACTGAACTTTAATGTTACGACATGAAGCAGGATGTCTTGTGTAAATCCCCTGTACACGCTGCAATCCGCCTCAAACTTTACATGTTTGATCAGAGTCCAGTCCTGATGAGTTTCATAGACCAACATACAGTCACAGAGATAGCGCCACCTGGTGGATGGACACAAAGTGCTGCATAAATAACCTATACATGCTCCAATCTGCCTGAAATTTGACCTGTGTGCTCAGAATCCAGCCTTTGTGACATTCATGGGCCTAAATACACTCTCAGTCGTAGCATTGCCTGGTGGAGATGCTTGGGGTCGCCGACCAGCAAGTATGCGAGGACCCGTTCAACGCTGCTCGCAGCTTTAATTATTATTATTATTTGTCTCTCAGAACAATTGCATTTTTGAGGGCCTAAACATGCTCAAAAACTCATGAAAATTTGTACACACATCAGGACTGGTGAAAAATTTCATATTTTAAAGGAATTGTAGAGGTGTGTGGCAAAATGGCTCCATAGCGCCCCCTACACTTTCCCACGGCCATCATGTTTCACCTACAGCTACCAAATTTGGTACACATATGCAGCACATCAGACTGAACAAAAAAGTCAGTGACAGCCATATTCCAAACCCAACAGGAAGTGAGCTATTTTAAGTTGAATGTGAGATTTTGCCCATTTTTCATTTTTTTCCAGAGCGAACTCCTCCCAGGGGGAAACTCCAATTCGCCTCAAATTCAACCAGTACATACAGGAGGCCTTAATGAGCAAAAGTTATCAAAATCTTTTTCAAAAGTCAAAGGGCGTGTCCGTGGCGGTCTGTGGAATTTTGATCCTTCGCCATGAAATTTCAAGTTGTGTGTAAATGCCCTGAACATGCTCCAATCTGCCTGAAACTTTATATGTATGATCAGATTCCTGCCCTGATCACATCCATATGATGAAATCCATTCACAGTCAGAGCGCCACCTGCTGGCAACAGAAAATGTCATTTTTTACACTTTGATGTATTATTCTTTGTCTCTTGCTCAGATTCACCTCAAATGTGGTGAAATAAACCTTAACATGTTGATGATTATTCACAGTGAAAATGGTGACGTGTCATAAAAAGGTGTGTCTGTGGCGGCGCGGCGAATTTAGATGTCTCGCCATGACGACTAAAATGTTTATATCTCAGCAAATCCTAATCGTATCTGCCCCAAACTTCATGTGCTGGACACCATTCCCAGTGTGAGGTCATCCACGGTGAAAATTTTGGAAAAAATCATAGCGCCACCTATTGGTAACAAGAAGTTTAGAAATTACATTTGCACACACCATTGCTCCAAACTTTTTCATATCATTCTGAAAATTGGTCAGCTGATTCTTCACCCCCAGACAATACCACAGTGTGAAGATTTTGATATTTGATGAAATGCTGTTGCCGTGGCAACGCGTTGTTTTTGTGACAAACAAAGTACTTTTTGACAGGCTTAGAATGTTCAACAGCTCACCAAAATTTACACACACATCACAGTCGTCTCAAGGAATAACACTGTATGCATCTCTGCAGGGCATGTGCTATAGCGCCCCCTGCAGTATGTTTAATAAACAGCCCCGGCAGCATGTTTCACCTACATCCACAAAATTTGGGAGGCCTATAGAGCACACCAGGACACACAAAAAAGCCTCTTGGAGCCATCCCCTAAACTCAACAGGAAGTCCGCCATTTTGAATTAAGTGGATAAAATTTCTGTATTTTTTTCATTTTTGAGAGCGAACTCCTCCTCGGGGTTAAGGTCTAGAGAGCTGAAATTTTGCCAGGATATACAACACGATGTTCTGATCAAAAGTTATCAAAGGATTCTTGCAGAGTCAAACGGTGTGGACATGGCGACCTCCTCAATGTTGATGGTTTGCCATGAAACATCAAGTGCTACCTAACTATCCTCTGCATGCTCCAATCTACCTCAGACCTCACATGATTAAACACAGTCCTGTCCTGATCACATTTATTGGCCAAAATACATTCACAGCATGTTCCGTAGCGCCCCCTACAGCATTTTTAAGAATAGCCTCCACAGAGACTTTCACCTATGACTATGAAATTTGGCATGCATATGTAGCACGTCATTGCAAACAAAAAAGTCTCTTGGAGTCATTCTCTAAACTCAATAGGAAGTCCGCTATTTTGAATTAAATGTCAGATTTTTGGTGTTTTTGATCATTTTCAACAATTGATTTCTCACAGGCAATAGCTCCAAAACACCTGAAATTGGGACAATATATACTACACGCCTTCAGGTTGAGTATTTGTGAAAATTGTTCACAAAACTCAAAGGGCGTGGCCATGGTAGCAAACTGAAATACAATGTTACGCCATGAAGCAGGACATCTTATGTAAATCCCCTGTAAATGCTGCAATTGCCTGAAACTTTACATGTTTGATCAGAGACCGGTCCTTATGAGTTTCATAGACCAATATACAGTCACAGAGATAGCGCCACCTGGTGGATGGACAGAAAGTGCAGCATAAATAGCCTGTACATGCTCCAATCTGCCTGAAATTTGACCTGTGTGCTCAGAATCCAGCCTTTGTGACATCCGTGGGCCTAAATATACTCTCAGTCGTAGCATTGCCTGGTGGACATGCTTGGGGTCGCCGACCAGCAAGGATGCGAGGACCCGTTCAACGCTGCTCGCAGCTTTAATTATTATTATTATTATTATTATTATTATTATTTGTCTCTCAGAACAACTGCATTTTTGAGGGCCTAAACATGCTCAAAAAGTCATGAAAATTTGCACACACATCAAAACTGGCGACAATTTTCATATTTTGTCGGGCATGTGGAGGTGTGTGCAAAAATGGCTCCATAGCGCCCCCTACAAAATTTTAAAAAGTGGTATTAGGCCAACTCAGAGGGAATTTGGTCTAGACCTACAAAATTTGGGAGGCATATGCAGCACATCAGGAAACACAAAAAAGTCAATCACAGCCATGCTCTAAACCCAACAGGAAGTGCGCCATCATGCGTTAACTGTACAAAATCTATAATGAACTCCTCCTAGGGGGAAAGTCTGAGCGATCTGAAATTTTGCCAGTACATACAGCAGGCCTTCCTGAGAAAAAGTTATCAAAATCTTCCTCCATAGTTAAAGGGTGTGGTCGTGGCGGCCTGTCGAAATTTGATCCTTCGCCATTAAACAGGAAATGCTGTGTAACTCTCCTGAACATGCTCCAATCTGAATGAAACTTTACATGTATGATCACAGACCTGCCTCGATGACATCCAAATAGCAAGAATGATTCACAGTCACAGCGCCACCTTGTGGTATCAAGAATTTGACATTTTTTACACTTTCATGTACTATTCTTAGCCTGTTGCTCAGATTCACCTCAGATGTTGTGATATAAACCTGAACACATTGATGATGAAGCACAGAAAAAATGGTGAGGTGTGATGAAAAGGCGTGTCTGTGGCGGGACGGCAAAGTTTGATGTTTCACCATGAAAATTGAAGTGTTCATATCTCAGCTGCAAAGGATCCTATCTGCCCCAAACTTCATGTGCTGGACACCAGAACCAGTTTGAGGACATCCACACTGAAAAATTTAGAAAAAGTCATAGCGCCACCTCTTGGTAACAAGCAGTTTAGAAATTACATTTGCACACATCATTGCTCCAAACTTTGTCATATCATTCTGAAAATTGGTCAGCTGATTCTTCACCCCCAGACAATACCACAGTGTGAAGATTTTGACATTTGATAAAATGCTGTTGCCGTGGCAACGCGTTGTTTTTGTGACAAACAAAGTACTTTTTGACAGGCTTAGAATGTTCAACAGCTCACCAAAATATACACACACATCACAGTCGTCTCAAGGAATAACACTGTATGCATCTCTGCAGGGCATGTGCTATAGCGCCCCCTGCAGTATGTTTAATAAACAGCCCCGGCAGCATGTTTCACCTCCATCCACAAAATTTGGGAGGCCTTTAGAGCACACCAGGACACACAATAAAGCCTCTTGGAGCCATCCCCTAAACTCCACAGGAAGTCCGCCATTTTGAATTACGTGGAAAAATTTTCTCTATTTTTTGAATTTTTGAGAGCGAACTCCTTCTATGGGTTAACTCCTAGAGACCTCAAATTTTGCCAGGGTATACAACACGATGTTATGATCAAAAGTTATTAAAAGATTCTTGCAGAGTCAAAGGGTGTGGACATGGCGACCTCCAGAATTTTGATGGTTCGCCATGAAACATAAGTGCTATCTAACTATCCTCTGCATGCTCCATCTACCTCAGACCTCACATGATTAAACACAGTCCTTTCCTTATCACATTTACAGGCCAAAATACATTCACAGCATGTGCCATAGCGCCCCCTAAAGCATTTAAAAATAGCCTCCACACAGACTTTCACCGATGACGATGAAATTTGGCATGCATATGTAGCACGTCAGTGCAAACAAAAATGTCTCTTGGAGTCATTCTCTAAACCCAACAGGAAGTTGGCCATTTTGAATTAAATGTCAGATTTTTGGTGTTTTTGATCATTTTCAACAATTGATTTCTCACAGGTAATAGCTCCAAAACACATGAAATTGATACAATATATATTACACACCTTCAGGTTGCATATTTGTGAAACTTGTTCACAAAACTCAAAGGGCGTGGCCATGGCGGCCAACTGAACTTTAATGTTATGACATGAAGCAGGACGTCTTGTGTAAATCCCCTGTACACGCTGCAATCCGCCTCAAACTTTACATGTTTGATCAGAGTCCAGTCCTGATGAGTTTCATAGACCAACATACAGTCACAGAGATAGCGCCACCTGGTGGATGGACACAAAGTGCTGCATAAATAACCTATACATGCTCAAATCTGCCTGAAATTTGACCTGTGTGCTCAGAATCCAGCCTTTGTGACATTCATGGGCCTAAATACACTCTCAGTCGTAGCATTGCCTGGTGGAAATGCTTGGGGTCGCCGACCAGCAAGTATGCGAGGACCCGTTCAACGCTGCTCGCAGCTTTAATTATTATTATTATTATTATTATTAGGGTCCGAGCACCGAGGTGCCGAGGACAGGCGGTGCAAGGGCACCGGCTGTCCAAGGCACCAACGGTGCCGTAGGACCCTATTGGAACCCTACGGTTTATTATTAGGGTCCGAGCACCGAGGTGCCGAGGACAGGCGGTGCAAGGGCACCGGCTGTCCAAGGCACCAACGGTGCCGTAGGACCCTATTGGAACCCTACGGTTTATTATTATTATTATTATTATTATTATTATTATTATTATTATTTGTCTCTCAGAACAACTGCATTTTTGAGGGCCTAAACATGCTCAAAAACTCATGAAAATTTGTACACACACCAGAACTGGTGAAAAATTTTACATTCTAAAGGAATTGTGGTAGTGTATGACAAAATGGCTCCATAGCGCCCCCTACAAAATTTTAAAAAGTGGTATTAGGCCAACTCGGAGGGAATTTGGCCGAGAGCTAAAAAATTTGGGAGGCATATGCAGCACATCAGGAAACACAAAAAAGTCAATCACAGCCATGCTCTACACCCAACAGGAAGTGCGCCATCATGTGTTAACTGTACAAAATCTATGATGAACTCCTCCTAGGGGAAAAGTCTGAGCGATCTGAAATTTTGCCAGTACATACAGCAGACCTTCCTGAGAAAAAGTTATCAAAATCTTCCTCCATAGTTAAAGGGTGTGGTCGTGGCGGCCTGTCGAAATTTGATCCTTCGCCATGAAACAGGAAATGCTGTCTAACTCTCCTGAACATGCTCCGATCTGAATGAAACTTTACATGTATGATCACAGACCTGCCTCGATGACATCCATACAGCAAGATTCATTCACAGTCACAGCGCCACCTTGTGGTATCAAGAATTTGACATTTTTTACACTTTCATGTACTATTCTTAGCCTGTTGCTCAGATTCACCTCAGATGTTGTGACATAAGCCTGAACACATTGATGATGAAGCACAGAAAAAATGGTGACGTGTGATGAAAAGGCGTGTCTGTGGCGGGACGGCAAACTTTCATGTTTCGCCATGAAAATTGAAGTGTTCATATCTCAGCTGCAAAGGATCCTATCTGCCCCAAACTTCATGTGCTGGACACCAGAACCAGTTTGAGGACATCCACACTGAAAAATTTAGAAAAAGTCATAGCGCCACCTCTTGGTAACAAGCAGTTTAGAAATTACATTTGCACACATCATTGCTCCAAACTTTGTCATATCATTCTGAAAATTGGTCAGCTGATTCTTCACCCCCAGACAATACCACAGTGTGAAGATTTTGATTTTTGATGAAATGCTGTTGCCGTGGCAACGCGTTGTTTTTGTGACAAACAAAGTACTTTTTGACAGGCTTAGAATGTTCAACAGCTCACCAAAATTTACACACACATCACAGTCGTCTCAAGGAATAACACTGTATGCATCTCTGCAGGGCATGTGCTATAGCGCCCCCTGCAGTATGTTTAATAAACAGCCCCGGCAGCATGTTTGACCTGCATCCACAAAATTTGGGAGGCCTATAGAGCACACCAGGACACACAAAAAAGCCTCTTGGAGCCATCCCCTAAACTCAACAGGAAGTCCGCCATTTTGAATTAAGTGGATAAAATTTCTGTATTTTTTTCATTTTTGAGAGCGAACTCCTCCTCGGGGTTAAGGTCTAGAGAGCTGAAATTTTGCCAGGATATACAACACGATGTTATGATCAAAAGTTATCAAAGGCTTCTTGCAGAGTCAAAGGGTGTGGACATGGCGACCTCCAGAATTTTGATGGTTCGCCATGAAACATCAAGTGCTACCTAACTATCCTCTGCATGCTCCAATCTACCTCAGACCTCACATGATTAAACACAGTCCTGTCCTGATCACATTTATAGGCCAAAATACATCCACAGTATGTGTCATAGCGCCCCCTACAGAATTTTTAAAAATAGCCTCCACACAGACTTTCACCTATGACTATGAAATTTGGCATGCATATGTAGCACGTCAGTGCAAACAAAAAAGTCTCTTGGAGTCATTCTCTAAACCCAACAGAAGTCCGCCTATTTTGAATTAAATGTCAGATTTTTGGTGTTTTTGATCATTTTCAACAATTCATTTTCACAGGCAATACTCCAAAACATCTGAAATTGGGACAATATATAAGAAACGCCTTCAGGTTGCATATTTGGGAAAATTGTGCACAAAACTCAAAGGGCATGGCCATGGCGGCCAACTGAACTTTAATGTTACGCCATGAAGCAGGACGTCTTGTGTAAATCCCCTGTACATGCTGTAATCTACCTCAAACTTTACATGTTTGATCAGAGTCCAGGCCTGATGAGTTTCATAGACCACTATACAGTCACAGACATAGTGCCACCTGGTGGATGACACAAGTGCTGCAAAACAGTCTGTACATGCTCCAATCTGTCTGAAATTTGACCTGAGTGCTCAGAATTCCAGTCCTCGTTACATCCATGAGCCGAAATACACTTTGTTGCCAGCATTGCCTGGTGGACATGCCTGGGTCGCCGACAGCAAGGATGCGAGGACCCGTCCAACGCTGCTCGCAGCTTTAATTTATATTATTATTATTTGTCTCTCAGAACAACTGCATTTTTGAGGGCCTAACATGCCTCGAAAAGTCATGAAATTTGTACACACATCAAAACTGGCGCAAATTTCATATTTTGTAGGGCATGTGGAGGTGTGTGTTTAAAAATGGCTCCATAGCGCCCCCTACAAATTTTAAAAAGTGGTATTAGGCCAACTCAGAGGGAATTTGATCTAGACCTACAAAATTTGGGAGGCATATGCAGCACATCAGGAAACACAAAAAAGTCAATCACAGCCATGCTCTACACCCACAGGAAGTGCGCCATCATGCGTTAACTGTACAAAATCTATGATGAACTCCTCCTAGGGGAAAAGTCTGAGCGATCTGAAATTTTGCCAGTACATACAGCAGACCTTC